>NW_010290502.1:518-5649 GCF_000700745.2 Antrostomus carolinensis | reverse complement strand
GGCTTGAGACCAGATCCGAAGAGAAGGACTTCGGAGTGGTGATGGATGAGAAGTTGAACATGAGCCGGCAACATGCGCTTGCAGCCCAGAAGGCCAAACCATATCCTGGGCTGCATCAAGAGAAGCGTGGCCAGCAGGTCGAAGGAGGTGATTCTCCCCCTCTACTCCATTCTCGTAAGGCCCCACCTGGAGCACTGTGTCCAGTTCTGGAGCCCCCAACACAAGAGAGACATGGACCTGTTAGAACGAGTCCAGAGGAGGCCACCAGGAAGATCCGAGGGCTGGAGCACCTCTCCTATGAGGACAGGCTGAGAGCGTTGGGGCTGTTCAGCCTGGAGAAGAGAAGGCTTCAGGCAGAGCTGCTCACGGCAAGAGCGTTGCAACTAGATGATCTTTATGGCCCCTTTGAACCCACAGCATTCTATGATTCTGTGATTCTATTAAGTTAGCTGATTTGAAAGAAAGGATTTTAATCACAGTAAACGTTTTATTCTGTTTTCACCAAGATAATCTAAAAATAAAATATGTAGTAAAAAACTGATATTTTTTGAGTTTTATACACTAATTAACTAATACCAGGTTGGATGAGGCTTTGAGCAACCTGGTGTAGTGGAAGGTGTCCCTGCTGATGGCAGGGGGGTTGGAACTAGATGATCTTTAAGGTCCCTTCCAATCCTAACCATTCTATGATTCTATGATAAGTAAAAAAACCACTTGGGGACCTAGTAAAAGAGTGGGCTAACATGGGAGAAAAAAAAGCACATAGAATAACTTTTTTGGCATAATTTCCTCTACCGTTGGAGAGTGTATAGGAGCAAATATTCTGACAGTTTATTGCAATGCCTGCTTTGTTGCAAGAACCTTACCCTATGGTTCATCATTCGGGATGTATGTGTGCTAGTTTGCTCTGAGATGGGGCAAGGGAAACTTGGGGAGAGTATTTCAGTCCCAAGATCTTTACAAACACACAGCACAAATACACATTTCGCCACGAATGACTTCTCTCATCACATACAGTCCCAGGAGATCAGTGTGTTCCTGTATGCCTTTTGGGACAGGAAAAACCCATCATTAACATGATGTTTCATGCAGTGGCAGGGTGTGCACTATGACTTTTGGTTTTGTGAATAATTTGCCACCAAAAAATAGCATCTATGACCTGGACCACAAGAACAGCACGGAGTAGGCTCAGGCCAATGGCCACAGAGTGTGGGCAGAGGCATGCTTTTCCATAGGCTGCTGGCCCCATGTAGCCTGGATAAAAGCAGTCCTCTCCAGGCTGACCTCCAGGCTGTGGTTCTCTCCCTGAAGCAGGTGCCAGGGACAGCAGACTAAGTTTAGTTGTAGGCCTTGTGTAGCTCTGCCTTGGTCTGACCCTGAGCAGATGAATGAGGTAACATCTTTCATCAGTCTCTGGCCTACTGGAGAGAACAACATTTCTATTTTTATATCATAATTATAGGAGGCAGTCAGGTCCATAGCTGAATCCTCCTTCTCTTTGTTCTCTTCACTTTTTAGTTGGAGTAGAAAAATGGGCCTTTTGCTATTATCTCCCAAGATATACTCTGTGACGAAAGAGTTCACCAGTTTCTCTTAATACTTCAACAGCTGTTGTAGTTACTGCCTGGACCCCTTTGCTTCTTTTCTTGTGCAGCTGTATTTAAATTAAAGAGGAACAGATAATCCATATCCTCTGGTACAAGGTTAATACCTAAAAATACTCCACCTCCAAAAATTATCAAAGATAGAGAATATGGGTTACTTGCGTTCTTAGTGGACAAAAAAAGTTACTTAGTTAAAAAGGAGAAGTTTCTGGAACAGCCGGAGGTCTCCATCTATCCCCACTTGCTCTGTCAGTGTAGGAGACAAAACTGATGGTGTTGATGGGTCACCGATGGAATATAAGGAGACAAAGTGTTTGAACAGTTAATTGAAGAAATATTATGAGCTTTCTTAACTTGTTTGTTGATATTGCTGTTAAGGAAAAAGAAAATCACAAATCTGGATGCCCTTTCAGTTAATATTAACCATCTGTCTGATTTGGTCTACTTCTTTTCTGGCAGGACTTTCACTTCTGTGGTTCTTTTTCTTTTCTTTCTGATTATGAAGCAATCCCCAGTGGCATGTTAGAAATCACCACTATAAATGCTGACAATTGTTCTGGGTTAGCTTCAAAGGCTTGTAGAACCCACAATGTTAAATCTACGTCTGAAGCTGGCGTAGTCACTGGCTCCAAATGACCAGTTTTTGTGCAAGTTGCCCTCAGTTGTGAACACCCTGCAAATTCTTTTAATGCAGGAATGTTTGTCAATGCAAATCAAAACTCAGTTTTTGGGACACCACTCCTAAGGGGGAGGGAAGTTTGCCAGGGACCCAGTTGAATATAGTGGGCTGGCTGGAGATCCACAATCACAACTGGCAAAGGTGGCGGAGGGCAGAGGTTCTCTTGTACCCATAATCGGTTGCCCTGAAGGTAAGCGGTGGCAGAAATGTTAAACGGTTGTCACAGCTGTATACAAGCTGATTGGAAGCCAAAGGAAAAAAACATGTAAGTTTTGCAGGTGGATTAGTGCTCCTGCCTAGAAGACCTGGCTTCTTTTGCATGTTATTCTGCCTGCCTTGATTTCATGGGGGTTTGCTGTCTTTTGCATCTGATTGGATGAGACTAGAATTTGACCCATTGCCTCTTGTGTGTACTTTTCAGTCACATAGAAAACTTACACTGGGCATATAGGAACAAGAACTGGGTTTAAGTTTTGCATTCCAGTGAATCAGCAGTTGTTTTGCCTACAGCTGAAATGATACTCTGAATGTGAGTCTATACACTCTTAAAAGAGAAAGGCGAAATTCTAATCTAATGCTATGAGATTTTTTTAAGGCACATCAGAAAATTTGAATCTCAACCCTATTTGGAAAAAAATGCAAACTGACATAAAGAAAATAACTTATTCACACAGTAATTCATTTTAAAAATACTGATTTCCTTCTGTTCTGAAACTAGAAATCTTTATCCTCTGCTGTGATGTTCAGGGTGAGCTGAAGTAAGATGCCCTTCATAACCATTATGTATTTCTTCCCTATTTGTCCTTTGAATCTTTCTTGGAGACAATTCCCAACCATACTGCTCAGAGTATGATTTTTAAGTACAGGTTTTCTATGTTAGGACCTCTGCTGGTTTTTTGCGGCCTTTTCAGTATCACCTCCACTGAATACCAGACGAAAAAAATAGTAAGCATCTTTATTACTGTGTTTGGATGTTCTAGTGGCTGACTGATTATTTTTGATGCTATTGAGACTACCTTTCTATTTCTAGAGTCAAACAGCAGTGAACAAAGTAGAATAAAATGTAACATTCTTTTTGTTTCCAATTAGTCTTCAAGGATACACATCTTTTCAGTTTGCAGCATTTTTAGGTAACTGAAGTCCTTCGTATGTTTCCATTAATATCAAGTGAAAGTCTGTTTCTTCCTTCAGTGGGAGCGTAGCTGGGTCATTAAGTGAAGTTTTTTGAAACCAATGTCTGATTCTATTTGTTTTGTCTTTTTGCTTTTCCTCCTTATGTCTACTGTAGAAATTAACTAGGGATTAATACTGTATTATTCTCTGGCCTTTTACTACATTGATTTTCTATTTACAACATTCAATGTGTGGTTTTGGCACAGTAGAACCATCAGTGGAAAGACTTAGTTAATAATATTCGGATAATATTGCAAACAAAACCAGGGAAATATATCACTATGAGACAGATTGAAGTAGGCTGACTACTTAATTCTGCTTGTGCCAACATTTTCAGAAGTATGTTTATTGCAACACTGGTGTTTTTCTCATCTATTTTCATCAAAAGGTTTTGAATCTTCATTAAGCTGTACATAGAGAAACATGAATGGCTAATTTTTTTTTTTTTTTTATGATCAGGAGATTGTGTAATGTGTTAGTATTGAACACAATGTGTGACCATAGCAAAGTCAAACATGACTGACTCTCTAGTGTTTGACATGGTGTAATGGGGTTTCTGTTATTTATGAGTGTCAAACTTTTCCAATTCTAACAAACTCATGTAGTTCTAGTTCTGCTTTGAATTAACAGAAATCAGAGCTTTCCTTTCTACTCTCATTTGGTAGTAACACTGCCAATTAAGGAATAAGACACCAGCCACAAACAAAGAAGCAGTTCCTGCTTTAATGAGTTTGTGGTCTGAATTCAACAGGCCTGATGGTCACCAGCTGTTTTACAGCATTGTACTTGTATTTTCTTCTTAAATTGAACTTTGCCATGAAATGTAGCTCCATTGGCTTGGGGAGGCTTTCTCCTAGTTTTCGTGAGTATACTGGAGGTCAGAATTAGGATTTATATGTGATTTATTTTTATACAAATTTGTGAAGACTCATTTACTATATGGCTGTCATTAAAACCAGATGCTTTCACTCCTTCTGCCCACTGTCTCCACTTCTGGTGGTTGTTTGGGAATTCCTCTACTGAAGAAAACTAGCACAGGTAGTTCTTGAGCACAAACAATTTCAATGAAGAATTTTGTTATGTTTTCTGCATAATGTCTTTCATACAAAAATAATATTATTTTCTGATGGATACTGTGTTTCCTCACATGTCTGCAGAAAGGAACAGCTGCTGCTTCACACTCATGTTTTGTGTGAAGTTGTCTGCAGTAATAATGAAAAGCTCCTGGCAGAACTGAATGTGAGGACTCCAAGCAGGAAGACTTTGTTGAGTGTGGCATACCTTTTTGGCATAGATTTGCACATGACTTTTCCATCAGATTTTGGCTTCTTCGAAATGAGACAGCTTGTCTCAGTAGAAATACACTCACTTTGCATATGCACTGTAGCTTTTAATAACCATTTTAATTCATTGCTGCCATATCCATGTCAAGTACATGATATTTTCAGCTCAGCTCAGACTTGTCAGCATCTCTGCATGGCATTATACCTCTAAACATGGTTCAGTTATATTTTAACTCTCTCTTTACTTTGGGAAATTGGACAGATTCTACAGAGTCTGCACTTAAGATGACCAAAGACTGCAAGTGTTTAAAGTGCCCACTACTAGAGTTAATAACTACCATGGTGTGTCCACTTACACATAACCTAATAGGAAATCACAATGCATAGTCAGT
>NW_010290502.1:0-477 GCF_000700745.2 Antrostomus carolinensis | reverse complement strand
TGTCTTCAGAGCTTTATACAAACTATTCTGGATTTCCTAGGATAGAGCTAATTTTCTTCTTAGTAGATAGAAAGCACTGTGTTTTGGTTTCAGTGAGGGATTTGTTGTGAGAAGAGTGTTGATAAGGTACAAGGGTATTGTGCAAGTAGGTACAAGGGTAGTTTGCAAGTGCAAAGGACCAGGAGGGGGAAAGTGTAGTAGTTAGCAAAACCCAGAATTGACAGTTGGATGTGCCAATGAGATATTCCATATCACAGTACGTCATGTTCAGTATATTAACCGTGGCTGACTGGAAAGGTGGGGATTCTCTTGGGCATCGCTCAGGCTCACTCTTCTGGTACTGTGGTTTCGGGATCAGGGATCCTTTTCACCCCTCTGGGATTGCTATCGGTGGGTGGTGAGCAAGTGTACTCTGCATCAGTCATTTATTTATATTGTTGTTGTTGTTATTATTACTACTTTAATTTTATTTTACTC
>NW_010290501.1:6581-9911 GCF_000700745.2 Antrostomus carolinensis | reverse complement strand
AAAACGAGTCTTCGAGAGTTTCTCTGACCGGCTTTCTCAGTACCAAATCTGCACAGAGCAGGGCTCAGACCCTTCCTGGGCCACAAGCCTCCATCCCTGGGGCAGGAGCCCCACCCCTTCAGCCATGCTGGGGGTCACTTAGCCCATCCAGCCATTGGAAAGGCTTTAACCTCTTTCATGTCTTTTATTTGGGAAAGAATGACCTGCCAGATGTTCTCTTCTCCTTTGCACGTTCACTCCCTGTCCTCCCAGCTGTGATTTTCAGGAACACTGCTCTCTGTTTCTCCTGCTTGGGACAGAAAGTTAACCAGTGGGGATGTTTCTCTTCCGTTCAAGGGGAATGCCCTCAATCCACAGGTTATTGCAGGTGGGCTTGGGCTCACCCCTGAGAGCACGGGTGCTGGCACAGGGTGCTTGGAAAAGGTCCCACTCCCTCTTCCACTTTACATTTTACTTGGACCCGCATGACGTCCTGATGCAAGAGACACGCTGCATGGAAAAAAAATCCATGTAGCTGCATTACACCTCTCAGAAGTGAGCTAATCAATCAGTCTACAGAAACTCAATTTGTTCGGCTTGTCAGAAGGAAAGTCGGGAGGTGACATGACCACAGCTGACAACCCCTCTGAGAAAAGCCGTGTGCCTAGTGGATCCGCCGCTCCGATGAGAAGAGGCACGATGCAATGCCGCGGCGTGCGTGCCCGAGCGACCAGGCAGGCCCCCTCGGGTTAGGAATCACGGTGTGTATTCACACCGCGGGGATAATTAACCACTGCAACAGCTTACCCAGGGACACGGCGCAATGGCTTGCAGCCTTTAAATCAGGACTGACTGCCTTTCCCAAAGATTTATTAGATCTCCAGAGAAAGTCCTGGGCTTGACGCACAAATCATGCTCTGTGTTATATCAGGGGTCATGCTAGCTGGCTGTAATGGCTCCTTCTGGCCTTGAAATTTATGGCTGGTGTCAGAGGGACAAATAACTCCTCCAGCAGTGCCTGCTGGAGGAGAGAGAACTCCTGGGGCATGGCCATCTTCAAGGAGATTGTGGCAGAAATGCTGCCCAGGTGGCCCCATCCTTCCTGCGCGTCTACCTGGCAGAGGCACAGCGGTGCCGATGCTGTGCTGGGGAGCAGCATGGGGACACGGCCCCCATCCTCCTCCCGGCTTACCATGGAGGGGGAGAGCCCTACATGACTGAAAGCCCTTGTTGAAACCTGGAGACTGAGTTGTCGAAGGAAAGGCATGATGAATGTTCTGCTTATCTTTTAGGCAGATTTTGTTTTGCCAGTGAGGTTTAAAGGAAAAAAAAAACAGTCTTCCTGCCAATCCTGTTTTAATACTTTCACAACACAAGGGTCTGCGGTGTCTCAGCAAACCTCATATGCCTTGAGATGGCAGTGAGGCTGGAGGGGGAAAGTCATGGTCCCCACACCTCCTGCCTCTCTGTAATGCTTGATGCAAATTTCCATTTCCTAAGCAAATTGCTTGTGCCACTTGTGCAGAGGCTTCCAATTTTCTCTCCATGCAATGATTGCAGCAAAATCTCTGCAAGGGGGAGGGGGAAATCTCTGTAAAATTATAACCCTAGGGGGAAATCTTCAACAGGATCTTCACAGTTTTAGCTCTGCAACTGTCATTTACATTAATAGGAGTCACGCAGCTAAATAAGCATACTGGAAATACCCTGGTGCCCAGCTGCCCAGTCTAAAAATAATAATAAAAAAAGAAACAAACGAGAGGGAAAGGAACAAAAAGGTTCTGTTCTCCCACCGAAGGAGGTCAAGAGAAGACCTGTGGCAGAAGCAGAGATGTCACTCATTCCTTATCCATCTCAGTGCAGGGCAGCAGGGAATAAGCATTCATGATGCTGAGAGAAGGCTGGCAGCTCTTTGGGCATATGTTACTGTAAATTTGAAATTAGAACCACTGAGGGGATGCAAAATGACAAACCCAGCTGCCGGTGGGGGTGCTGGCTGCCAGCAGAGTAAAGTATCAATTATTTACCACTTGCTAAAGGACATCGCTTTCTGCAGTCACGCTGAAATATGTGCAGAGCGCATCTTAATCCCTCCAACACGTGGGCTGGCAGAGACAACCCCAGCCCATCCCTCTGCTGGAGCTGGGCTTGGGGCTGGGGCATCCCAGTGTGACTGCTGGCCGTGCCAGGATCCAGCATTGCAGGAAGAGCCAGAACAGAGCGGGAGCATTGCCTGCCTGCACTGGCTCCCCTGGCTTGACCCTGAGGGCCAGGGCAGAGAGCAGGGCTGCGAACCCCTTCAGGGGTTGGGGCAGGGATGGGGGGCATGCAGTCAGCACCCCCTTGCACCCCGGCTCATGAAATGTGGTTTTCTGAGCAAGAGCAGAGAGCAGGCAGCACCCCAACACCTGCCACAGCCTAGGCACAGCACACCTGCGATGGGATCCGGGCCAGGACCCGTGCTTGGGATGGCCACTTTTCCCACTGTGGTGGGATGTGCCACTTGCAAAAGCCACAGGGAAGAATCAGCATTTTATAATCTGAGTGTGTGTATGTGCAAATAAAACAGATGGCGAGAGTGTTTACATTAGCACTCACGCTGGAAGTGCTTAGATTATCTTCCTTCTTAGCTAAATTAGGGCCCAATTTGGGCTGGGAGCATCACTTTAAACAAATCACTGTTCTTCCTGCTGTTGGTGGACGTGGGCTCCCATGGAAAACTTTATTCATCAAACCTTACACCCAGTCTCACCAAAACCTTCTATATTTGGCCCTCTGACAAGTCAGGGCGCTTCAGGAGCACTGGTGGCTGCTTAATCACAGAGATCTCATGAGGTTCAGTCATCCTAAATAAGTCATCAAGGCCATGAGTCATGTCACAGGTGGGCTCCACAGTGATTCAAGGATGAGATGCTCCATCCTGATTTATTTCACGATATCATTACCCAGAAGAAAACTCATTTAAATGAAGTATTTCCAAGACTCGCATCCCACTTCTTCCACTTGACTACCAGCCTCTCCTTGCTACCTCCTCGGACAGCCAGCAGAAGAGCGAGGGATGCTACTCCACCATCTGGGCTTGAAAGGAAAAGTTTTAGCCGAGGTCTCGCTTGACCTCCACTCACTTGCTGCCTACCTGGGCTTTCCTCCAAGGGCTGGGCACGTGGCAAGGCTTTTCCCTGGCTGGCTGGGAGAGCTTTGTCCTCTGGGGACTTGCAGCAGACAGGCACAAAACAAGAGCTGCTTCTTTGATGATAAGCCAAAGGGGAGGTATGAAGCCCATATAAAACTATCTGTTGAAATGCCTTGGCTGCAGCATTAATACCCCCGGTCCTGTGTCACCGACAGGAC
>NW_010290501.1:313-6512 GCF_000700745.2 Antrostomus carolinensis | reverse complement strand
CTGCTGGCTGCAAGCAGCTGTTTGAGAGCTGTTTGCATGCTCTCAGTTTGCTCTGTGCACAGTGGCTGAGGGTCAGGAGAAGTTTTGTGGCCAAACTTTCCATACTTGTGAGGATTCAGGCAAGGGACTGGGCAGCTGGTGCCCGTCTGCAGTGCTGGGGTCTCAGGGTTAACAGCCCAGAAAAGCAGGCAAGCAGTGGCCACTGGCACCCCGCTCACCATGTGCACACCTCCATTTTTTTTGAAAACCACATCCAAGGGGAACAAAATGAAGAAATGAGCTTTCTGCATGCCTTAGTGAAGTAAAAATGCTCAACTGATCATTTTCTGGTCATGGGCACACAGCTTCTCCCTCCTTATTTATCAGCATGAGAGTAAAGGAAAATTTTCCGCCTGTAATCTGTTATCAGAAATATTAATGATAACTCCTGCGTCAGCATTTCTGGTGAAAGATAAGAAATGCCACACCCCAGCAAAACTAACTAGGAACTTGAAAAGAAAGGATTCTTGACCTGGAGTCAGCCACTTCTTTTATAAAATAAACAGGCATTAAAATAATTCTATTTTATGCTGTGTATGTCCATATCTGGATGTGTGCATATGCATATGCAAAAGGACAAGACTCGTAATTAATATTTACAAATATGTTAAGAGCAAATGTCATGAGGATGGAGCCAGGCTCTTCTCAGTGATGCCCAATGATAGGACAAGGAGCAATGGGTGTGAGCTGGAACACAGGAGGTTCCGCTTAAACTTGAGAAAAAACTACTTTACAGTGAGGGTGACAGAGCACTGGAACAGGCTGCCCAGGGAGGTTGTGGAGTCTCCTTCTCTGGAGACATTCAAGACCCGCCTGGACGCCTTCCTGTGTAAAATTGTTTAGGTTCCTGCTCCAGCAGGGGGATTGGACTAGATGATCTTTCGAGGTCCCTTCCAATCCCCAACATTCTGTGATTCTGTGATTCTGTGATAAACAGCAGGGATAAATGAAACTCCTGGGTATAACCTAGGTCTGCACCATGATCTGTGGGAATTTTATCACTGACTTTAGCGTGGCTTTGCCTCGTGTCATAGCAGCAGTTGTCATCCGGGAACTTTGTACTGCTGGAAAGGGAAAAATCTCAGCATAAGAACCTGGTACTAATTTCTGGCCTCAGGAGGACCAAAGATGTCAGAGGCTGCTGTAAAGTATAATTCATTTTATAGCACTTGTAGGATGGCTGCTGTCTCCCAGTGAGCCCAGAACATTTGGAGTCCAGGATGACTAAGTCAGCTGGCTTTGCAGGAGGTGGGATTAGAAAAATTGTTCCATTAAAAAAAAATTAAAACAGTAAAACTTCCCTGCAGATAGTTTTCACTGCACTGCAGGTGTCCTCCAGAGAAGCACAGGGAGCTGCTCTTTCAAAAGCAGAAGCAAGGAGCTCCCACGCTGCTCATGAGCAGGGCAGAGAGGAGCTGCACAACGCCACGTGAGAGGTGAGTGACCTGGGTGAGTGGGGTGGGGGGCACCTGCATCCTCAAGGTACCCCAACATACAGTTTTGCAGTAGCCTGGCAGAGGTGGACCCCATGGCCCAATGCCTTGGTGAGAGCATGGCAGGAAGGACAAAATGCCACATTGAAGAAATGCAATCCGTGCACGCCATCTCCCCACCCAACTGGCTCTAGCCTTCCTCTCCAGAGCATGTCCTGCCCCTGGAGGGTTGCTGCCAGGGACCCCAGCAGGACAAGCACCAGGTCCCAGGGGAGGGCAGGGACCAAAGCACTTCTCCGTCTGCTCCCCCACATACCATTTGCTTCAGTCACAGTGGCCACATACCATACTTTGAACTACATTAATTTTATTCGTAGAGGCCTCTGACCAGTGGAGGTCTTGAGCACAGGAAATTTCCTCTAAAAATTGATATTTTGACAGCAACCTGAAGCAAGACAAGTCAAGAGATAAGGCAGCTCCCAGAGAACATGTGAACATCAACATCACCAGAAAATGAAGTTTAATGGACCAGGTGCAGCTGAGGTTTATACTTGTTCCTTACACACCTCCAACAAGACAGCCCACATGGGCTGTCCCCACTTGCCAGTGACACTACCCCAGTCTTGTTCATTCCCCCTGAGACTTGTTTGTGCAAAAAGGTGGATGGAAACAAAAAAACTTGGCCAGTGGAACATGGGAACCATGCAGAAGACAGTGATCAATGGGAACAACCAGCACCTAAATGTACCCCAGGCCTGGTGGTGACACCTGCTGCTACCCTCACTGCCAATCCGGCCTCCCAACAGAGCAGAGAAACTCCTGAAGGGTTGATCCAGATGAAGCCAAGGTCTTTTTGGGCTTTCACAAGCGCCTCTTTGCCCACAGAAACTCTTTGGGACCTGGGGAGGAGGCCATGTGACATCTCTGCATGACGAGATAGTTGTCCAGCCACCTCCATGACAGTTGAACGCAGCTCCAAGTACTGCTTTTGGGGCTTATGGCACAACTGGCACAAGGGTGTCAAGGGCTGGGCAGGAACCATAAAGTTTAAGGGACCTCTGGCCCCTCTGCTGCACCCCTCCCCAATTCAACCAGCCAAGGGCAGCAAGAGATCTGTGCTCGGGCTACTCAGCAATAATTTTCTTGACCTTCCCATTAACTTTCTTGAACTTTTTTCTCGGTCAAGATGAGGAAGGATTTTGATTCATCTTATTTCAGTAGCAGTCTCTTTCTCACATAGTCTTATTTTGTAGGTTACAGAGTTGATTTTATATAACAGTTCATGGGAGCAGTGGGCTCAATAGAGTGTGAGCGGCTCCCTCCCCTGCCTCCTTGCTCCCCTCTTACCCCCTTGCCAAACCCACGTCTTGGCACCCATCAGCTCTCACTCACACATGGAGTAGACAGGCTGGCAGCATCCAGATGGCTACTGCATCGGGTGAAATATCAAAGGTGAAAGGTTTGGCTATTGACTGAGGAACACACAGGCAATCTTGCAACATTTTACTTTCCCCTGCTTTGTATTGACTTTCGTTTTCTTGTTATGATAACAGGTAAGAAATGATTGCCTGCACTTTTGCTGAGACAGCTCTTCTGTCAACAGACCCCAGTTCTCCTGGTCTCCTCTTCTCTCTCTTTTCACAGATTATCTTCTCACCAAAATGGACAATTATCTTCAGACGATGTTGGCAGAGGCAAGGCTGACAGGAAGACAAAGCAGATGGTGGGCATGAACCATAAATATTGTTCAATACTTATTTCGACTTGTGTTGCCTGACTTGTGGGAAACTATATATAGTGTTAAAACACAGCTGCCAATGAGTGTGTGTGTGTTAATGAAGGCATGTCAAGAGCACAGCATTGTGTTTGTCTCTCTGTATCAAAGTAACACACAGGTACCCCGGCAAAGAAAAACTGAAACCCACCAGGCAAGGGGTGCTCTGAACAAAAGACCAGCATCATCCTGTTGGAGAATAGTTTGTATAGTAAAGACATGGACAAGAAGGGGGAAATTAAAGGTGCATTAAACTGATCTCAGTCACACATGGGCTCAGAGTAATTGTTTCAGGAAAAAATAGTAACAAGTGTGGTAGTAAAGGAGGAAGATACACAGGTCAACTGAAAGTCATCTACAGGATCAAGCTAACCTCTATCTTTCACATAATTAACTATTCTTAAAATGCTTTTAGACCTATCCTAAAATGTCATTTCCATTAAAAGAAGGTGAAACAGTCAATGTTGTTGTACCAGTCACTTCTGAGAGTTCAATAGAAACATACAGGGAATGCTGCTGGTCTTCCAGTGAAGCAGTGAAGTGACCTGATTCTGGCACTGGCACACAACAGACTTTCACAATGACTTCCTTACAGGAGGAGACTGAAACACCCGAGCCTTTTTCTACATGTTCACACTGAATACAAGGAAAGAGGAAATCTTCTCCCTGTGATATGCACATTTTCTAAAGTGAAAGTGTTAAGATAACCAAAAAAACCTGGCAGGCTAGAAGTTACTTTTGAAGACTGGGGAGGTCCTAGAACATTTTCCAAAGTGCAAGAGAGGCAGCAAGACTCCCCCTGCACCCCAGCACCTGTAGGCTGCAATCTGGCAAATTTATGCACAGCCCTATGTCACTTGGCTATCTGCTGCAGCAGAGACCTGAATTTGGCAACTCAGGAGTTTTATTCACCTCTGTGCTTTGTATGTGCCTCTGACACACAAAATCATGATGGCCCTCAGAGCTTGTAAAAATACTTCTGTTAATCCATTAATAAATTCTGCTTAGTGCCCACAATGTGGGGTCTTAAAATCTCTGCCGTCCTGAGGTTTTCAGAAGGATGTTGTGTTCTGGGCTCAGTCAACAGAAGCAAAACATGGAAGAGTCAAAAGTCATTCGTTTTTCCAGGGCCTCAGCATTTATGAATTGACTGTTGGGGAGAGGCTTCCTTGAACCATAGATATTTTTACAAACCAAAACAACCCTGCTGTATTTTGTGGTCATATTTTGTCTAAGAACTGGGTTTGCTCTCTTTGTAAGAGATAACCAGACAGTAGCAAGTGCCATAAAGGTGTAGAGGGGGAAAGGGAGACTAGGAAAACTACATTACTTTTTAAGGAGAGCATGTAAATGTGGAAGATGGAAATCAGACACTTTGTCATTGTTTAAAATGCCTGCCTTTGAAACAAGAGAGCAACAAGAAAACTAGAGGTCAGTACTACTAAACCTCTTAGGAAAGACACTTAAACTCAAATCCATTGCTGTCATAAGCTAAACAAGGTAATGAATCATATTTTGCTAGGGAGACTCTATATTAGAGAACTTTATTTTCCTAGGAAAGCCATGTAGGAACTAAAAACCAGACAAATAAGCAGTGCCTTCAAGTGCACATCTTGATGTGAAAGGCAACAAACTCCAAATACAACTCTTTCACCTTTACTTAAAGGTGCAGCCTTTTTTTTCTCTGTAGGGGCCTTCACATGTATGCTCTTCTCTACCAACCCTCCTTCACACCCAGCAGACTAATCTGTCTGCTGCCTTTGTTTCGTTCTGCAAATATAATACATATTCTTGATCCCTATTTTTGAAGAGCCCTTAGGAAAACATGACTTGAAAGAAGAATAAGAAGCTATAGCAAAGGACTCCATTTCTAGGTAATTTCTTCTAAATCCTGCTTTTAGTTTATTACCCTGACAAAGAGTCTCTCAGTTGCAGAGCAGAGCCCTACCTCCCGCAGGGAATATACTGAGGATTATCTACCCTGAAATGAAAGTCTGTTGACCTAGGGAAAACATTTCACTAAATAACAGCAGTTGTGAATTGAAGGGACCCATGGGGTGTTAGACACAGTGTAAAAACAATTTAAGCAGAGTAAGGAAAATACATGGAAATCGTTTTGGGGTGGAAAGCTAGATAAAGTATGTAAATGAACACATTTGTGGGATGGGTAGAAGTTCTGCAAAAGGAAAATACACTCACTTTTCCATCACTGAAATAGCAATTGCCAAAGTACTCCAACTTGAGCAGAATCCCACAGCCTCAGCAGGATGCAGCCACCCACTGAGAAGTGACATGGCACATCTCACATTCCCTAGAGGGACCTACCATTCCCCACAGATCCTGGGATGCTCCTAGCACTTCCACGGTATCTCCATAAATCCATGGGTCCTGACGGAGTACACCCACAGGTGCTGAGGGAGCTGGCAGAAGTCATTGCTAGACCACTCTTGATCATCTTTGATAAGTCATGGGGAACAGGAGAGGTGCCTGAGGACTGGAGGAAGGCAAATGTCACCCCAGTCCTCAAAAAGGGCAAAAAGGAGGACCTGGGTAACTATAGACTGAACCCGGTCAGCCTCACCTCCATCCCTGGAGAGGTGATGGAACGACTTATTCTCAGCGCAATATCTAGGCATATCAAAGATAAGAGGGTCTTTAGGAGCAGTCAACATGGTTTTACCAAGGGGAAGTCATGTTTAACCAACCCGATAGCCTTTTATGAGTACATAACCAGGTGGCTAGATGATGGTAGAGCAGTGGATGTGGCTTATCTTGATTTCAGCAAAGCATTTGATACCATCTCCCACAGCATCCTTGCTGCCAAACTGAGGAAGTGTGGTCTGGATGATCAGGTAGTGAGGTGGACTGTGAATTGGTTGAAAGAAAGAAGTCAGGGAGTTGTGGTCAATGGGACAGAGTCTAGTTGGAGACCTGTGTCTAGTGGAGTCCCTCA
>NW_010290501.1:0-213 GCF_000700745.2 Antrostomus carolinensis | reverse complement strand
AGAGTGCACTGTCAGCAAGTTTGCTGATGATACAAAGCTGGGAGGAGTGGCTGACACGCCAGAAGGCTGTGCTGCCATCCAGCAAGACCTGAACAGGCTGGAGAAATGGGCAGGGAAAAATTTAATGAACTACAACAAGAGCAAGTGTAGAGTCTTGCATCTGGGAAAGAAGAACCCCAGGCTCCAGTATAGATTGGGGACAGACCTGTTGGA
>NW_010290500.1:71175-72898 GCF_000700745.2 Antrostomus carolinensis | reverse complement strand
TGGTTGGTAGTGAGCAGTTGCACTGTGTATCGCTCATCTGCATATTTCATTACTGTTATCATTATCACTACTATTTTACCATTAGTATTATTTTAAGTTTTCTTTTATTTCTATTATTAATTGTTCTTATCTCAACCTACGAGTCTCCGTACCCTTGCCCCAGTCCTCTCCCCTATCCCTGGGGGTGGAGGGGGAAGTGGGTGAATGGCTGTGTTGGCTGCTGGCCAAGGGCTGGCCTAGTAAAGCTGTCTCACTTGGTAGCAGGGCTGCTCCAACAATATTTCTTTTTAGCAAACTACCTTTTTAAAAACAATAAAGAGAAGAAAAAAATTATAGGTAATACTTTTTACCAGAGGATTCCTGTAGACAATAACGCTGTTCAGTGCACCACTTCCCTCTTTAATCTCATGAGTAAAAGTTTCACTCAGCATACAACCCTCTAGACTTGAACAAGGGCAGGAGAGTGTTGCCTGAATGCTTGGGCAATGGATGCTGGAAGGTAACAAGGCCTGTCCACGTAGATCCTGTAGGTTTTGGCAATCCATTTCCAACATTCAAACCACAGGTCTTAATATATGTGTAGAGTTCTGTACAAGAGAGTACCAACTTTTATGAAAGTAAAGTACTCAGATCTGAGCTTCTCTCTGCACTGTAGTTACAATTGTAGAAAGTTTGAGCATCTCAAAATTGCCCCACCCCTTCTCCAAATGCATCTATGTGAATGCAAAGTTTACATACTATCATACAGTTAAAATATATGAAGCATTTGTATGTGCTTTCTACTATTTATGCATGTTTGGGCATAGGTAGTGCTTGAATACACCGTGACAGTTGAAGCTGAGGACTCTTACAGTTATAAAATTCTATAACTCAACACGCTTTTGAATTTTGATAATGGAAAATCTGCTGTTACACAGATGTTAAAGAGATTATTACCTTGTTGGAAAAGCTCATTTGAAGTATCTGTTCTACCTTAGACCACATAATAGAGAGTTCTGCCACCATGAGAAGGCATTGAGCCAATCTGAATCCATCACAGCAAACTCATAAACCGACCTTAACCCTGCAAACATGCCTCAGGGTTTCCTTATTCTTAAGGTTGAACATGTTAGTTCAAACAGAAATCCACACTGTCTGTCCATTATCTGTCTCTGTTGGTGACCAGTGCTACCAACCAGGGAGTTGCATAGTGCAAAAACACTGTGGCATTTTCTTGTAGTACTGTAACCAGTGGAAGCATCATAAGACATAGTGGGTTTTGGGGTTATTTTCCTATAAAATTGTTTACTTGCCTTGTGATCCAATGTAAATTCTGGTCATCACAACAGATCACTGTGATCAGAGAGCTACCCTGCTAACACAGATGATGTGTAAAGAGCCACTGTTCCTGTGTTGGCTGAAGTCTGGTCTTTTCCAACTTTTGCATGTGTGATCTGATGGACTTCCATCATACGCCTCCTTAGTCATCTCTTTTTCTGGGCTAGAAAATCCTACTCTATCATTCTTTTTACAGAAACTAATTTACATCTTTGGTCAAACATTTAGTTTTCGCCTGCCTTTTCTTCCCTGTCACTAAACCTGAACTATCTGCTCTTGCAGATCCAACTTGACTTTGGGTGGAAGAAAAATAGAGACTTAAAAATAAAAATCTTCATGTCACTGTATAATATTTATGGATTCACGTGCATAATGTGTGAGGAGGTTCTCATTTTTCCTCATCTCT
>NW_010290500.1:68540-71128 GCF_000700745.2 Antrostomus carolinensis | reverse complement strand
AATAAGCACAGAGCTGGGAAGGAAGTGAGGCAGTAGGAAAAAAAGAAAGTGATAAAATTGTGCATGTGTTTGCATAAAGGAGAGGGGCGAAGTTACTTGGTGGAATTCAGTTTCTGTGGTAGCTGTTGTTGAATATATCAGAAGATGGTACAACCAACCTTTGTGTTTTTGGGAAAAAGGAAAAAAAAAAAGGGAAGGACATTCCAGGCAGCCATAACCTTATATCCTCACAGGGGTCAGAGAATTGCTCACATCTGCTGACTGTCAGTGGTTATGAAGTAAGCAGTTTTGACCGTGGCTTACTCATTACTGCCAGGCTGGAGTTACATGGCATGTGAGCCGACAGATTTAAGGCAGTAAAATTTTTACAGGCTGAGTACTGAAAAACTTAAGAGGGAAATGTGGCGTAAATGTGACACAAAGAGCAAATTTCATATTCTATTGAATAAAAGCACTGAAGAAGTCGTGGTACATGTCCATGACCTGGCTTTTTGGTATATGCAATACTTGTGCAATATGTTTTAGAAAAAAATCCTCTATTGAGATTTTAAAATATCAGTAGTTAATTCAGTGTACCTAATAATATCTTTTCTTACCTTATATTTTTATATTGCTGTTAAAGAAAAAAAAAAAGTGACAATGCTCATCAAGCACTTCACTCTTTAACATTACATCCTCCTTGACCCAGGACCGTAGACATGGGTTTCAAACCAGGAAAAGAAAGGCAAGCGTCCAACCCAAAGTACTGAGAGGATAAGGACAGGGCTAGAAATTCGGACAAAGTTAGACAGGCAGGAGAAAAGAAATGTAGGGAAGTCTGTAGTCAAGAGAACAGAGAATGGGAGTTGTAATTTGTCTGGGACATATTTGCACCCTGAGCACAGTGGCCACATCCCTAGTGACTGGAGATAAAAACAACACGACAGTATGACTGGAGTTCTAGATTAAGGAGCTTTTTTATATATTTAATCACAATTTAATCTCTTTTGTATATTTAATTCTTAATTGCAGTTCTGCAATTACATTTGCAAGGTTTCTGCAACAGCTTTTGTCAAGATCTTCTGTAAAGATATAGCTTAGCTGTCAGCCAGTGGCACAAGTCTCTTGATACAGTTTGAGTGAACATAGATCACAGTCCAGATCTGTGGCTTGAAAAACCAGAGAGAGAGAGAGTATCAAAAAGTGCGAGTAGTAACTTAAGGACTAGGGGGAATTAAGATGAGGTTTTTCTAGGTCTAGTTTGTTAAAAGAGAAGATGGAGAGTTGGTTTGACTGTGGTATGTAAGTTGCTGAGGCTCCTTAATCTACTCATCATGAGTTTATCAAGAACCATGTTTTGGAAGCTTATGCTGGATGAGTTCAAATAGTAAATAAGGCACATGCTTAAATACTTACAGTAATTATTACCAATAAAGAAAATAGGGGGGTTTTCTGAATATCACTTGGGTTAGGATTCATCACCCCTGACTTCAGACATCTGCTGTGTAGATGTCTGCACTTCAACTAGTCATCAAAAGCTCCCTTTACAGTCCAGTGGAGAGAATTTGGCACTTCTAGGGTAACACAAACTGAACTTTAGAGTCAGTTGTTTGTGTTAACTGGATCTCCATGCACTAAAACAGATCACAGGGTAACAAAGTAGATATCAGCATCTGAGCTAGGCACATCTATCTTGTCTTTCTGGAAGACACGCCTTAGGGTAAGTGCAGGAGGATTTTGTGATGTTAATATACTCATTTCTTCTGACCTTAAACTCTCTAGCCAATTACACGGCAACTGTCTAGGAACACTTTTCTAGAAAACCTGCAGAGCTTCCCAGAGGTGGATCAGGAATGAATGATCAGTGGAATAGGAATCCTGCTGTGTACAGGGACAAATTCTGTCAAAAACTGAGCCAGATTAGTGACTACAATTTTGAAGATTTCTGTTAGTTATAATGTTATAATGGCTCTCCTCAATGAACTGCTGAAATGAGCCATGTCCTATTAGGATGTGTTGAATAGCACAGAATCAGAGAAAATATGGGATCCTTTTTGGTGCTTTCATATTTGTTTAAAACTTTGTTACCTACAAATACCTGAATGTTTCTAATAGTGTGTTTTTAACATACTGGGAAAAAAAGTAAATTAAGTATAAATTTGTTTTATTTAAAATAGTATTAAAAATTGCAGTATGTTTAAAAAGTAGTGGATCAACTAAAACTAATGACATCTGATGAGTTTTTTAAACTGTGAAAACTTAATCCAACACAAATATACTAAGCTTTCCCTGTTACATGATTATATTGGTTTATAGGTTTTAAAAGGTTTTAAAAGTTGTAATTACTAATAAACTACAGAAAGATTTTCAGGTTGTTCTGTTCCATTCTGGTAGATGATGCTCTAATGGTAAATATATAAATGTATGTATATATAGTTTAGTTTCTAAGTAATGCAACTTTGCAAAATTCCTTCAATATAGCTTCTTGAAAAGCTCCTGACTTTTTTCTTTTCAAATTATAATTTATTCAGTGCCTAAGGGCACTAAGAGCACTATGGCAAGTTAGAGGCAGAAGTGAGAGCTGTCAGAGCATGATCCCTTTCCTGCTG
>NW_010290500.1:58644-68497 GCF_000700745.2 Antrostomus carolinensis | reverse complement strand
CCTGCTGAAAAAATAATTAACTTCCCAGTAGTTCTATAGCATTATACAGCATCACAAACACAGATGGGAACAGAACACAGAAGCAATTCTTTTATTTCTGTTAATACAACAGAATTTCTCGTGAAATTATCAGTTGCATGCTACACACTAATTTAGAGCTGTGTGTTGTATCAAAGCTATCATATGTCAGTGTAAAGTATCCATGTGAAATTTAGTTCTGTAATATAATCCTTTCCTTGCCTGGTATACAAATACTCTCCTGTCTATCGCATCTTTATTGGCCCTTCCTGAGGGGGACAGAAGGAAAAGGGTGAGGAATTTAAAATCCTACAGCCTTTCCCATGAGAAATCACAAAAAAAGCCCCACACAAAACTTGGAATTTTAAGTAGAGGAATTCAATTTTATCTTCACACCTGTCAGGATATGTTTGTATTTTTATTATAAATCAGTATAAGTGGAAAAAAATCTGCAAGCCCTTCAAACTCTCCAAATTCTCAGATCAGGAGTACAGCTGAAGGCTGAAATTTGCTTGAGTGTGTTGTATCCAGACACCCAGTGGCAGCTCTAATGCTTTTAGCTGGTAGGTGTTGCCATAGAGAAGCTTGTAGTAGAGCTGCGTGTGCGTGCACGTGTCTGTATAGTGCAGTGGAGGTGTAAGAGACCCGTACAGCACCAATGAACAGTGGTTCGGTCTGTTCTGGTCATGTAAAGACAGGGATGTTTAGTTGTTTTGTTTTGCAAAACAGAACAAGTGGCTGCTATAATGTCTTAATGTTCTGGTGGGGTAGACTCCACTATCCTGGGGGCAAGAGCCGTTCACCCCTGTAGATACCCAGTAAGGGCTTGTTTTCCTATCACAATCCTAATTTAAGACTCCTGTCCTTCAAACACTTGGGCTTGTGCTTATGTATTCCATAACTCTGGAGCAAACCTGTAATTTATTCAGTGCTTTTTTGGTGTTGAGGACAATGAGACCCATTCTGCTTGAAACCTTCAGGAACTGCTGTAATACAAATGTTAAATAATAATGAGCAATACTGTTGAAATCAAAGGAAATAGTCACATATTCAAATGAAAATGTGAATTACCATCAGAGGCTATTGTTCTTGTGTGTGAATTAAAACTATTACAGCTGTTATTTTGTCTCCCATTCTGATTGCAGAGGTGGATAAAAAATCCAGGGTTTGACTAAATAATCTTATTTTTTGAGAAGGAAAATTAAATGTAAGAATGATTCTGTTATGCAAATTCAAATAGGGTAGGATTGTGAAAATAGCTAAAATGTAGCTGGTTTGAGTGGCAGAGTTTGCGTGAAAGCTACACGAATATAACACTTCAGTTATAACCTGACTTTTTACTACTTCTTTTCTCTAGATTGCTTCGTTGTAGCAAAATACATGTTAAAATCATGGAGATTTGATTGTTCTGACTAGAAACAAAAAATGTTGTGTTTACAGGAAAAACCTTTTTAACAGCATATGATAACTTTATGGTTGTTCTGTTTGTAGACAGTTGATGTTTCAGATCAAGTTGTTTGGCAGAGAAACATGTTTGTTCTGGGTCCCAGTAAATAGTGAAATACTGCTACTGCTACACTAATCCATATTAAGCTGCATTTCTTTATATTATGTTATGGAGTGATAGAGCATTGCTTCTGCCTTCTTTATTTTCTTTTTTTCCCCCCCCTTTTTTTTTTTCTTTTTTTTTTTTTCTTTGCTGTACTTCAGCACTCTTCCTCTGTTGCTTACATTCAGATCCAGGACTGTCATGAACATGCTGCAGCCTCCAGTGAGAAATCTGAAAGGGTGAATTAGAAGCTTCAATTAAATCTAAAATCTCTGGGTAATTATGGCAGGTAATTTGCTAGTAAATATTTGCAATTATTTGAGTAGGTACTGATTTCATTGGATATGTTGGATATCACTGTGTTTCAGTTGAGTATTTAGTTTCTCACCATGATTATTTCAGCCACTAGAAAAATGCTCTTAGGTGGCTAAAAAGTCTTTGTGCAAAGTATTGTATCTTGTGATAGACTTACCTTGATCGACTCCATGTATAATCAGAGTTTTCTACCACTTAAAGATACTTAAGTTGTCCCAGCTTCCTTTCCAGAATCTTTATTTCTTATAATGCAGCTGGCCTAATACACATTTAATTCAGCTTTCATTTAGCTACTGTCTTTCCACATGCATTTGCTGATGCATTTAAACCACCTCCACACCGGACGTGTATTTTCAACAATTATTTCAAAGTGTTATTTGCTTGTCCTGCTGTAGTGACTGGGAATCTGAGCCATAGGTAGCATCTCCACTCTGCTGGTCTTGCATAGGAAAAGAAGAAAAAAGCAGTCTGTATGGAAGGTGTACCTGCAGTTTTTCCTCTCCTTACACAGATACAGCTTCTCTTTCAAAGCTGACATATTGGTTGTTCTTTTGTGGCAGAAAGGTAGACGGTACTTTTTTTGAGATAGGTAGGCATGCAATCGTAATTAAGTCCTTTATATGAATTGCAACATGACGGCAAATTTGTTTACTCAAGCTTAATAGTATGAAGTGCATGAGGATGCGTGTGCAGGTGCAGACAACCATAATTAAGTCCAAAATGGCAAATTTGAGAAATGTGTAATTGGAACTTGTTATACGCTTTAGTTTATCTAAATTCATATCTCAAAAATAGTTTCATTTCTTGAACAAAACTGATGTGCATCCAGTCTGCTTCAGACCTAAGAGATATTACTTGGATCTGTTATACTGTCCAAGTAGTTTTCTGTTCTAGCTAGGCATTTCTTGCTTTATAAATTTAATTTCCTAAAATTAATTTTTATCACTGTTTCTCATCAGATCATAAATGAAGATTTTAATTCCAGGGCTGAATCATTGTTCTTATGCATTATTCCTTCAAGTTGATGGAGCAGAGATTAATAAATGCAATAAATATTGTTTGAACCCAAGGGAGCCATTGAGTCAAGGTATCGTCTGCAAAATGTAGAACATGGCACAGCGCACTGAAATCAGGTTTCGTACTGTGCAAAACATTGAAAGTCCTTACAGTGCAGATGGAAAATTTTAGTTACAGGCATTATTTTGTATAAAAGATTACCTTTTCTGTTCTCTGACTACCCAGCATCAATCTTGAATTTAAAAAAAAAAAAAATCAGTAAGTCCTTATATATGCTTGTGTAAAAGTGTAGTGGGTGCTCCTTGTCATAGCATCACTCAAGCTATGAAGTTATGGCAGTTTTGTTCAAACTGAGAATACCTACTTCCTTATGCTTTCTGTGCTATATGTAGAAATGCTGTAAGATACGTTATACACTAAATACTTTGTCCTCCAACTACAGCCTACTTCAGTTTGCATTTAATTTTCGTGTCGTCTTTACAACGATCAGGAACGCCAGAAGGTGCTATACTTATTTAATGCAGAGATTTGTACTGATTCCATCTGCTGGTAGAGTTTACCCAGAGCCCCCAACAGGAAGGTTTGCTATATTCCAGGCATTTTTCCCTCTTGATTTTCTTACCCCCTCCCCGCTTCCAGCCTATACACAAACTGTGCATGCTTTTCAGATCAAGTAAGTGAGAGGTTGGGTGACAAATTAGACTGGAAGCATCTGTTTCTATGCTTCTATGTTGGAAACATGCTTCTATGTTGGAAATGCTGAGACAAAAATATACTGTATAGAAAGTGAATTAGTGTATTTATCTGTTATAAGTTCATTTTGGAGATGATGGTTCACTAGCCGAGTTGTCCCTGAAATTGGGATACTACTGAAAATAAATTTTACATTTTATGGTAGACTAAGAAAAACTAATAACACAGGTGTACTGTAGAGGACATAAAAAAGCTTTGAAAATACATGAGAAATCTGTATTTTAGTAACTGAACATACTGAATAGGGTTTTTTAACTGGGTCTGATTTTTTTTTTTTAATGTTAGGACTCTTGAAGATTGGGACTTTTCTGTTTGAATATAGGTTTAGGAACTTGTGTTAGCAAATATTTGCCCTTACAATCAAGCATACCAGAATCTAACTTTCAAACTCCCAGGATTTAGGATTTTAACATTTATTTACTTACTTATTTCTTTTAGTCTTTTAAAATATTTCAGTATCTGGTATCTTATAGTTTATCAAGCTATTGATTTAATAAGATACTGCTCTCCAAATTTATGTTTTCTTATGTGCTCTCTTTAAAGAATTCTGTTTCATAAATATTGTACTTAGTTGTTTGCATTGGGAAATTAAAAGCAGGTTTCTCCAGGTAGTTACTTAAAAAAAGAAAAAGATTAAGAATAATAATCGTTTTTTTTATGTCAGTAGTACTGTAAGATTTCTCGTACAGCCTAAACTTCACAGCTAGCACCTACAGTTTCAGATGCTGAGGAGCTTTTTCATCATAAAGTGTCCATGTTGCATTTGGATTGTTGCAGTCCTCTTAGTCAGTAAAATCCTGACACTTTTCAGACTAGGATTTTGAAGAAATTTTGTATGGCCAACTTTAATGAAGTTAAATATACGCATAAAAAATTGCTGGACTGAGACCACAATGAGGTCCTGTTTCTTATGTCTTAAGAGAGTAATTGCAGAGAAAGGAGAAGATTATTATGTATTACATCAGCTTTCCCTTGAGTAGAAAACCAAAGGTTCATTTTGATAACTTTTGTGGTATTAAGTAGATTATGCTTTATAAGCACTGAGGTTTTATACCTAATTCCTGAAGCCACAAGTAGTCTTAAAAGATGTCTAATAATAATTTGAATTGAAAATACATTTATTAGCACACATAAAAGGCAAAAGGTCATGCTGATACAGTATGTGGTGTGCTTTTTCAGCTGTCCTATACTGCTGCTGCAAAACAGAGAGTATTAGTGCTCAGCAGACTTTCAGTATATCAAAAAAAGCTGAAAAGCATCCTTAATCTAATAGTTCTCACAGTATTGCATCTTCCCTGATTGGCAAGATGTGATGTGTGGCATTTGGTAGCACAGCATTAAATATTTTGAATAATCTATATGAACATATCAAACATATGGGCTTGTATTCCACATTGTGCTA
The DNA here is from genome assembly GCF_000700745.2 of Antrostomus carolinensis. Taxonomy (NCBI): domain Eukaryota; kingdom Metazoa; phylum Chordata; class Aves; order Caprimulgiformes; family Caprimulgidae; genus Antrostomus; species Antrostomus carolinensis. Next base: position 63,443 of record NW_010290500.1, on the reverse strand, counting down.
TGGATCATGTCTTTCTCCTTATGAACACTCTGGCTTTTAAAAGAGACACTAGTTACATGTTCAGTTAAGATAAATGCTGACATTTTTTCTTGCTAAATATCCCCAAGGACAGTATGCAGGAAAACTACAACTCAGACTTCACAGTTGGTTTTTTTTTCGTGATTTTTTTTCCTCTTCTTTTCAGGAATTGGAGATATGAGATAGACCCAAATACCAATCTATTGTATAAAGGCCTTGTGCAGACTTGCAGTTGTAGAAATTAGTAATTACATTTAGTAGTACTCTTTTTTTTTTTTTTTTTTTTTCCCCCTTTGTGGCCCACCATATCTGACAGAGTATTTATATTACCCAGAACTAACATTCTTTGCTCACTTGGACTATCAGTCTACACAGCTTCGGCTGTTCTTTCACCAGTGCTATGATACACTGAATTGGAAAGGAATTCTGATCTCAGCTGCATCATTGTAAAATACAGCTTTATATTTGACACTTTTCCACTGACAACATTTGGATTTCTGTGGATTTTCACGACTGTAACTGAGATCAGAATTCAGTCTCAAGTCTCACTAAGTTTTTCAAAGCCCTACAACATCTCTTCCTTAAATACCTTTGTGTTGTAACAATTCTTGCTGGCAAAAGATGTAGGTAATCTCATGCTTGGTTTTCAGTTAGAAGTTCCTTTTTGCATGGTCCCGTGATTTTCTTCACAGTTCTCCTCTTTAGCCTGAAGTTGTAAATCCGTGCTCTCAGTCACTCACAGCTAAAGCAAATAAAGGATTTGAGGACCTAGTGCAGGACAAAGGTGTTTTATCCAGCACTGGATAAACCTTCCACACTCCTTCTGCCACTGCTCCCATCCTCCTCCACTGCTGCTTAATTGTGGAGGCCCATAAACTCTTTACCCACCTGCTGTTTTGACTAGACAGTTGTGCATGGCATGGGACACCTGGCATGGGTAGCACAGTGCCTTGCTCAGGCTTCCACTAGGCACAAGCTAAAAGACGCAGTGTAGTGTCCTGCAAGGATCCCAAACCAAGAGGCAGCCTCAGCCTCACTCTAGTTCTGACTGGCTTTTTGCAAAATACCGTACTTCATAGGGAGGTATCTTGGCAGTAGCTGCTCCTTGCTTTTTATATCATAGCTTACCTTTTGTCATGCTTACCTAAGGAGTGGAAGCCACAGGAGCAATTTCACACACAGGAAGGTGTCCAGGCGGGTCTTGAATGTCTCCAGAGAAGGAGACTCCACAACCTCCCTGGGCAGCCTGTTCCAGTGCTCTGTCGCCATCACCGTAAAGAAGTTTCTTCTCAAGTTTAAGCGGAACCTCCTGTGTTCCAGCTTACACCCATTGCCCCTTGTCCTACCGTTGGACATCACTGAGAAGAGCCTGGCTCCATCCTCCTGACATTCACCCTTTAAATATTTATAAACATTAATTAGGTCACCCCTCAGTCTCCTAATTATGGTAGTTTCTTCATTATGAACATATCAGGCCTGTGAAATGTGCAACCCTATTATATTACTTATGCAGAGCTGATCTGATCAGTGGAAAAAAGTTGGCATATATCCAGCAACCCAAGAGTTCCACAATTTGTGTGAGAAGGTCACTGAATGAATTTGTGATGCAGATCTTTTGCTGTTTTTCTACCTGGTTGGACGTCTTATATACTTCAAGCGAGTTTGGAAAAATAAGATTAGAAATATGATAACTTTTAACGTTTCAGATTCTGTTATGAGGTGTCTATTTGTCCTTACTGCACAGGGAGCACGGGCACTTGCTGCAATGTTCTGGATTCACTTCTGAAGATCAGGAGCGTACTAGTTTGTCAGATGTTGTTTGATTGAGTCTGGGTATTCTGAACACAATCAGTTTACTCTCTGAGTTAGGCAAGTAAAGGAAAAGAAATGTATTTAATTTGCATTCAGTGGATTTTTTTCCACTGTGAAGGTTTTTTGGGGGTAAATGTTTTATTATACCTGTGAAAGAGTTATAGGAAAATCATCATGTTTTGTGGTTTGATTGTTTTTCATTTCCTAGAAATTTAGAAGAAAACTAAATTTTGTATACAAATTTTGTTATGAACAAATTCATTTTGTTAGTATACTATTAGGGTAATGTACAAAGCTGTCATAAAAATGAGGGATCCTGAGTATAAAATGCCTACATCAACTTTCTGTCCTGATACTTGATAATGAAAATACCAATATTGTTGTCAAATATATGCAGCTTGTGTAACAGACAGTGTCTTGTATAAATTTAACAGGTGGTAGAAGAATAATTTGAAAACCTGACACCCTTTTAAAATCAAATTGTTTTCTCGTAAGAAAGGGGGCCTTGATATTTTTCTTATAGCAATAAAGAGTTGCACATCAACTTTAAAGTTTATCAGTGTAATTTGTCTCTTGCTATAGGTACATGGAAACATCTCTGCCTCTGTGCCTGTATATTATGTAGTAAACTTTTACTTACAGAATCATAGAATGGTTTGGGTTGGAAGGGACCTTAAAGATCATCTAGGGCCACCCCCCCTGCCATGAGTAGGAACACCTTCCACTACATCAGGTTGCTCAAAGCCTCATCCAACCTGGCCTTGAACACTTCCAGGGAGAGAGCACTTCCAAATTTATTGGCCATGCTTTAAATTGGTATTTCTGTAAAGACAAATATGAGTATGTTTTCCAATTATTATCTTCTCAGTATATATTTAGTACTAATATCCATCTTATAAACAAGGGTTAGAAAACAAAATTTCCTCACTGAATATATTAGAAAAATAATAACATAGAAGATACTAAGAGACATATTTTAGCACGTATCAGCCTGCCATATCTTAATTTCAGTGGGATTAATGTTACAATAGAGTTCTGTATAAATTTTAATGGAGTCTGTCTGGTTGTCTCATTTCCCTGGAAGTTGTATTAGTTTGCTCTTTCATGAAGCTGGGGTAGAAATATGGAGAAAAAAAAAATCACTGCATAAAAAATTGTCCCTTTGTTTGAAGGTTCAAGCTCAAGTGCGACATGCCAAACTCAACTTTGACAAACTGAAGACTGATGTCTGTCAAAAAGTGGATCTCTTGGGAGCAAGCAGATGCAACCTCCTTTCTCATGTGTTAACAACATATCAGGTATCCAAAGAAAATGTTGACCTTCAAAAGAAAGATTTTCCATTAATATACGTTTTTCAAGAGGTTACCATGGCAATATTCAACTGTAAGAATATATAACTAGTATTGGAGGGGAAATGTGAAATTTGCACTGAAAGCAGATTGGTGTTAAAGCTAACATTGCATTGAAATTTTATCCTACCTTACAGACAACACTTCTTCATTTTTGGGAAAAAACTTCACACACAATGGCAGCCATCCATGAAAGTTTCAAAGGTTATCAGCCGTATGAATTTACTATGTTAAAGGTAAGGAATATGTCGATGCTTTTGTTTGCCCAGTGATAACAATTAAGAGATCCTAAAAGGAAATAGAAACCACACATTCATATTTTGTCTGTATATTATCTGACAATTTTATCCCAGTCGTGTCTTTTCACTGAAGTACAGGTTTTCTGTTTAATGTACTGCTGACTAGTAGGATCAAAAACTGCATGTAGAGTCAGTGACTAAGGAATTATTTCATAGAAAGACATTATTCAGGGTTGCACTTGAGTATGTGTTTAAGTGCTAACTGGGATTGTGTTTGATTATTCCTAAAGAATCATGAAATCCAGCAGAATTAGGGATTATGTTGCTCTCCAAAATCCTGTAAGTGAATTAGTACTATTTTGCCTTTGCATGTGTTTTTAAAAACTCACACTCTTTAAGAACACCTTATTGGACTGAGTACGAGTACATGAATACTCAGAGTTCCCACACGTGTACCCAGACTTTTTAACCCTTAACTGCTCTGGAAAATACTGTTTTGTTTGACTAGTGGTATTTACTGATCCTTTGTAATCTTTGAGTATGGAATATGTGCAATATCTGGCTGAAATCTGAGTTCAGAGTTTTGCCAGGTATCTAAAAATAAGCACTCAGTACTGTGTATTCTCCTGATCATGCCTGCCCCTGCATAAGAAGTTGCTTTGCTCTTTGCAGTTCAAGGTTCAATAGAGGAATGAGAAAACACTGAAAAAATCTGTTAACTTTCCAGTTATCCCCATAGACATCTTTGTACTGTAGTTATTTTGTGCAACTTAATGACTGCATGATTGGCTGATGCTATTTGCATGGGAGGAAAATAACATTTGTCTGAAGGAAGTCTGACAGAAAGGTTACTACCAGGAGGAAAGTGAAGAATGAACAGCTTGCAGCAAAGCCACTCTTTGCTTGGAGAGACAACCCAGTTTGAAAACAAGTCATAGCCTCAGTCTATGAAATGCTTGTGCATATGACATGCAGAAGTAGAAGTTGGGCTGTCCATAAAATGGTATGTAGCCTGTGGCTACCCCAGCGCTCCTGGAGAAAAAGCACCTGAAGGTATAAGGTTTAATTCACCCCAGACTACCAAACTTGTCTGTACATGACTATGCTATACTTAAAGTTGTTTTCTAGAATGTGAGTTGGGAGGTAGCATTTCTGAACTTTGAAGTGCATAAAGAGCTTGTGGAGACTGTTAGTCCTGCAGCTTGAAACTTCACAACAAATAAACAAAAAATTTCAAGCTCAATCTCTCCTGACCAGAGGATAAAAATAAATTGTTTCATCTTACCCAGCCTCTGAAGAGTACTGTCTTGCAGAAGTCCTCATTTGCTATGAAGTTACCAGCTCTAAGCTTCTTTCTTGCATAGTCCACATCATGGAAGAT
>NW_010290500.1:31318-58615 GCF_000700745.2 Antrostomus carolinensis | reverse complement strand
GAGACAATTGGGCATAATTATTTTAACGTTGCTAGTAATTGCCTACAGACTCAGCAATTAAACTCCAAACCAGAAAATAAAGTTTCTTTTATTTCCCCACCCTTGCCTCCCGTTGCAATGATGTCTAGTTCGCAGCCTGGGTTTAGCACAGCCAGAGTCCTGCTCAGGAGCCTGGGTACCGTGCTGGTGGGCTGTTCTCATAACTTCCTGATGTTAGAAGGTTTCTGAGGAATTTTTTTCTTTGCTTTGATAAAATCCTATTTCAGTCTAATTTGTGTAGGTAGCCTATATTGTTGCTGGGCATTTATTCTTCATTATGTTTTATATCTAAAAATGTAATTATTTGAAGAAGACATAGGATGTTTCAAAATGTATAGTAACATTTGGAAACCTTGAAGAGAAACTTGTACAGAAAAGGCACCTTTTCTGGAGTGTGAAATACCCTTGTGATGGAGGATGAGAGAGAATTGGGGATGCTTGTTATCTTTTGAACTTCTTTCTTTAAAAGATTTCAGTATAATCTAAATTTGAACTTAGGTTAGGAATCTATGATGAAGAAATAATCTATATTGAGTTCACACATGTGTAACAAACACTCCCTTGAAGTAACTGTAAAAATAATTGTGAATATTGTAGTGTCTTTAGGATGCAGCCTGACTTTGTTATGAAAATCTTAACCATTTTTATTGCTGGCCTCCTGCGCTGAAAAGATGTGATTTCCTGTTTTTGCAGTGATATGTATGCTGAGAAATGATGCTAATCAGGAAGTAGTTTTATACTACAGAATTTCATGAAAGTCCATGTTTCAGAAAACAGCTGCTTGGGAATAAGACAATGTTACTGCCTTTTAATATCAGTTCTTTATTTCTTTTGGTCTCTAGAGTGTGGGATTATTTTCTATGCCAAAGTTAAGTCTCCTCCATGATCTGTTTTCCTCCAACTAGTTTCTGTTTGTTTACATTAAATGATTTTTAAGGAGATTAAATAAAAATCTGGTGGTTGCATCAGGTGCGATTCTGTTGCCTAAGAGAATAGGTGTCTGCTGCTACTTCAGATGCCTTACTAGGGTAAGTCACATCTACTTGTCATTTCTGAAGGGTTTGGGACTCCCCATGAGTCCTCTGTCTCCTCTGCTAGACCTGGGTGTGGAATAACAATAGATGTTTATAGTTAGGGAACTGATCCCTACCAGTCATATCCTATGTTCAAGCCAGAGTAACTATATTAAGAAGGAGCTGCAAGCCAATTCTACGTTGAGATTACATGGTATTATTTTTTAATGAAGTATAATAAATGGCTGTAGGTGATTGAGGGTAAGCATAGTTTCTAATGGAGAAACTTTTGGTCTAAAAATGTACCCAATGAAGGTGCTGTGTCTGCTGTTGACTTTATGCATTAAAAGTGTATAATCAGAATATATAATTGCTTAAAACAAACATAAAATATTTCAGTATGCCCATTTCTATGTTAAATCAGGAGTTACCCCTTTCAGAATATTTTTCCCTGTCTGATATCTTAAAAGGGATCTTTTGTAAAATAAGTTTTTAAATTTGGTGCTTGCAAATCATTTTTGTCTTTTATGATTCCAGTTCTGATACTAGCAGCTTAATTTTATTCATACAAATTAAACAAAGCATACATGTATATAGGATCAGTGTTTTACTTTAAAACAAGAATTTAAAGAAACTGTTAATATTTGACTTAAACATAGAATGTCTTACTGAAAAATTAGAAGGTGCTATGTACTGGAAAATTACTATTTGTATTTCATAGTATGAATATATTCATGTACCAGGTTTACTTCAGGAAAGAAACTCTTAACCACCTCTCGGGATTGTTTCTGGAAAGAAAACATTGTCTTTAGAGATGTTTGCCAAACTTCCTTAATGAAAAGCAGCCCATTTGTTTTCTTTGCTTCAGGGTATATGCTGAGAGTAGTATAATTGTGCTATTGCAGCTGTATTTCCTCACTGAGAGTTTTATGCTCGATGAAAGACGATTATTAATGTGTTAACAACTCTATGTATCATGATGTAAAAGTATCCGTTACTGTATCCATTGCTGTAGTATTAAAGATGATGGGCTACTGTTTTGGTAAAGCCTTTAAGGTTTCATTGTCTTGAAATTACCATATGTGAAATGAATTCAAATTTATTTCAGGGGCTGCTTTTCATGAATGTTACCTCTTTCTAATTTCTGCCTTAGTTACTCTATATGAATATTTAGTTGCATTTTTTACATTTTAATGCTATAATACCAAGCTTTCTGAAGAGTTCATATGAGCCCAGAAATAATAATAGCCCTGGTAAGGGAGTCAAAAGGCATTAATCTCTGTGCATCCATTTATTTCTGTGCAAAGCAGAATGCTGCTGCCTGTGTGCCTTACATGGTTTGAAGAACCCAGGTACAACAGTGTTGCCTTCTGCTAACCTCTGCTGTAGTCTGCTCTCCTTTCTTGTTTCCCTTTATTGGACCATGACTTTACTCACAGGCAACAGTGCCTATAATTTTATATTTCTAGGGGTTTTGTGGGGGTTGCAAGGAGGGTGGTTCTGATGAATCGCCATGAGGAAATTCTGAGACTACCTGTTTTCCCTCTTCCTTTCACCTCTCCCTGCAAATGAAACATGTCCAAGTTTTTGTCTCCTCAGTGGTCGTGCACTTCTCCATATATATTGTGATGTCCTGGGATGTATCCCTGGGTTCTAGACCTGCCCTTAGCTGCATTGCTTTGATTCTTTCTCAGTCAAGAGGAAGCATGTTAGTTGTCCAAGGCACTTGCAGGGAACTGTGGGCAAGCTAAGTGTGTTGTTAACACCGGTGGCTTAACTGCAGAGGACAGGTTTTGTGTGCAGTCCAGATGATCTTGGCTTGACTTGAAAGCAGCCCAGATGCAGGTGAAGGAATTTTGTGAGTGAGTAGCAGTCAGCCTCAGAATGGTTCCTGAGCTGGAACCAGAGTTAACTCTGCAGCAGAGGAAACCCTTGTCAGCTTGGATATTTGGTTTGAGTACTGGGAGCAAGCAAAATATCACCAGGTGACTTTTGCTTGTAGGGACAGACAAGATAGGCAGAGAGAATGACTGTGAACTTGCTCTGCTAGTGTGTCTGATCTTACCCTGATTTTTATAGTAAAAGAGAAATAATGAAGCTAGGAAGATAGCTTTCTAAACATGAGAGGATCCTAAATTAAGCCACATACTGATGTGGCTCACAGCAAAGTCCAAGCAAGTCCACATGAGCACCCAGAAGAGTGCTGTGAAGTTACGCATTAGTCTGCTCGGAGCCAACGAAGCCAGGGGCGATTCTGAAGCATGCTTGCTTTTGTCTGAACTCAGTCTCTGTCTTTACAACCTAGTTTAATCACTACACTTTGTAGATGAAGGGACTTCTTCCCTTCTCCTGATGTAATCTGGAGCAATTAAGAGAATATCATAGTTTGATTTCCATGCATGCTGACAGTAGTGATCACATTACTGTGGCTTCATGTTTAGGAAAAGGTTGACAATGGCTTTTTAACACTCAGTTTTATTTTATACCCATTCTCTAGCTTTTAAAATCTTTTTTGAAAGATATCTGTTTGTAGTGCACATCAAGATGTGGAGTAGAGGGAGGCAGAGGAGAGGAAAATAATTTCATTATTTGCTATCAGAATTTGGGGGAATATTGTCTGAATTAAATTGTTACATTGAATTATTGTGTTAAAATACAGCTGCTGATTTTTAACCATTTTTATCATAATCTTCATTGAAACTGAAGCTATACTTCAGAGCTATGTTTATTTTTCTAATACAGGAAGTAATAACTGCCATTATTATCATGCTGTTTCTTTACCAAGGTACTTGTGAACTCCCTTTCTATACGCTGTTTCCATCATTCAATCATAGTCCTTTAAATATAGATTTTCTGAAACACTCATGAAGGATGCAGCATAAAATATAGTTCCTTAAAGAAGGATGCTGATTTCTCTGTATTTTTCTTGGTGAAGATGTAAAAGATTTTACTTCTGCTAATTTTCTGTAACTTGTATAATTAGGCAGTGGTTAAAGTAGAATAGTTGAAACCATTACATCCTTCTTGGGGCAGGCTCTGTGCTGCTATACTTAGTGGCAGGCAGAGCACCACAACTGTTGCACCATCACCTCCTGATTACAGTGGACTGTGTGTACTGCTGTGAACATGTCCAAGAGGGTTCAGATGCCCAAAGCAGTACAGTCCCTGTAATGCAAAGCTCTGCTGTCTTTCTCTGCACTGCACTTCTGTATTCTTATATTTTTTAACTCTAATCCAGGTCCTCTTGGAGTCAGTGGAATCATTCCCATATTTTTTAATAATACAAGAAGTGCAGTCTAATCAATACCCAGTTAAAAAGGGCAGCATACTCTTTCATAGGTGATCTGAGATGGCTAGTGTCCATTATTCAGAATCCAAGAAGTACACTTAGATGTGATTCTGGTTAGCACTATACAGTGTCAAAAAAAAATTGCAACCACAGAATAAGGTAAATTTTTTTAATGCCTCTATTTATTATTGCTTTTGTGGTCCCTTATCTTTTGATGCATGATATCTGCAGTGCTAAAGGTGCTTATGATAAATTAATCTGCAGTTCTAGATAGAAGAATTAACTTATTGATAGGAAAAAAATCCAATTGTAGTATACGACAAGTCCATTATTTTGGTTTCTAAAACGCAGAAGTATACATTTCCTCATACAGGAAACGTATGAGGAGCCAAGCAGAAACTGGAATACCCCTTCTGAGGACTCGTATGTCCTGGTTAACAGGACAGTGCAAACAAGACCTGTGACATGCCTGGGAATGCTTTTCTTGTAACAGATGGGCTGGGAACTAACTTCTGTTCAGTAGATGAGATGGGCTTCGTAGCCACGTTTTTTCTTTGTTTTACTTTTTTGAAGAAACATACTACCATTTTGTTAAAACTCTGGATGGAAAACTACTACATTTTTGTGTTCATTATGTTTTGTACAAAAGGTGGCTTATTTGTTTTAGCCTCAGCTTTTTGGAGGGCAGGGGAAGAAGGTGAGTGAGATATACTAAATATCAGTGAGGCATAAACAAACTTAATTACTAAGTAGTCAGGACTAGTCACATAAAACATGGTTTTATTTTTCGGAAACCATGTAGAATTTTGGAAAGAGGAACATGTTTTCACCTTCACAGCAAAACCATTTGATAGAGCCAAGTATTCACATTGCTGAGATCTGGGCTTATTTAATTACCATCTTCAGTTATTTAATTTTTCATACAGAAATCCTAATTAATGCACAACAGGGACAACCAGTAGTATATTTATCACTTCTGTCAGCTCAAAGAGTCAGTCTATAATGCTTTATATGTTGGCTTGTTCACATGTCCAAATTTTGGTTATAAAAATGCTGACCATCAAACTGCACGTTGTTATCTTGCAGCATGGTCTTTCAGATTGCAAAGAGACAGTAGAGTTTCATAATACCACACCTAGCCTGTATCTAACTAATCATTCAAGGTTTTACCCTTGTTTTCAGATTCAGGATACATGTAGTACCTTCTGCACTACACTGCAGTTACCAAGGTTGTGTGAATAGTTCTATCAGGGGAAAGAAAGAAAAAATAAGTAAAGAAGCAGTATATGAGGAACAAACAGATGTAAAGAATTAATTTTTCTCATCTTTAAAAAAAAAAGGGCAAAAAAAGGAGGGGGGGGGCGGGGAAGGGCAAAGCCCCAAAATGGCAAAGAAACATGTTTTTAATGCCTACTTTGCACGTGGTATAGATGGTTTTACGTAGAAATATTGGAAACAGAACATGAGCTTAGAAGTAGCCAAGAGTCTTCTTCCTATATAAAGTGTTTTCATGTGACTCAATTTGAATTAGTATCTTCTAACATTTTTTTATTTCACTTGTTTCAGTCAGATATAGTTTTGATACAGCTCAAAAGCATTCTTGTTTAATTTATCTAGGTTCTGTAATCTGGTTTATCCTTAAATGACACACTTTTGCTTCCCTGATTCTATTTTGTTTTCTTCTCTTTATTTATATTATGGTTATTGTCTAGAGCTTACAAGATCCTGTGAATAAACTAACAGAAAAAGCAGAAAAGGAGGACCTGGAGATTGAGAGCACCAAATCAGTACAAGATCAGCACAGTCAGTAAGTCACGTGGCCTGTATATTAAAATAATAAGTATTTTTGTCTATAATCTGCTATCCAGTCAACAAACATTTATAAATGGATATATAGACACAGCTAGTCTGATCACACTAACTAATAGTAAGCTTAATACAAGAATTCCTGAAATGTTCTAGTATGTACATGAAAACTAATCAACTTTATGGTGAAATTAAGAGCTTTAAAAAGATCCATTAAACCTTTATATGTTTTTCATCTTTCCTAGCCTTCTCTTCATTTTTCAGCTTTTACTTCATTTTTTCTTTAATGAAAGAAATGGTAAACAACTACACATGGCAGAAGATACACAAGCATTGTATTTCTCCCTTCAGCAGCATCTCCTTTCACCTGGGAATAGGATATGGATTCCTGATTGCTTTGAGCAGCGATTAGTTTTTGTAATGTATACAGCATCAGTTAGTAATCCAATGAAGCAGCAGGTACTTAGTAAAAAGTACATCTAAGTGAGCTGATGCTATCAAGGTTTGAGTTACCTGTAGCTCTGAGGTGAGAGAGACTTACGAATGGGCTGCTATAGGGAGAGGAGAACAGGAGAACGAGATGTGATCCCTGCCCTGCGGGACCATCAGGATTCAGTTGCGAGGAGATGCAGCATTGATATAATCCTGCTACCACCTGTTGTTTTGACTATCCCTGGTTAAATGAAGCACCCAGCAAAGGATCAGTTGTCAAAAAGCACAGAACAGCTTGACTCATAATTAGTGGATTTTGCTTGGCTATTTATAATAATAGATTTTTAGAGAGTTCAGTTTTCCAGTCCTTTTACTTGTTTAGATTCAGAACCACTGACCCAAACCACTTTATAAATTGGTCAGATTTGGTACTCTTCAGATAGAAAGGACTCAGCCAAGTACCATTTGGCAGGGAGTTGTCTCCACAGCAGGTCCTTGAATCTGCTGCACCTCATGTGACAATAATTAAAGAATTTCATAAACACTTGTTTTCCTGCAATGTTGAATATAAAATTCTAGAATGAATATGTGATTTATGCAAGATGTGTGCATTGGCACCTACTAGCAAATGTATCAGATACTATGTCATGGTTGTACTTTTTTTTATTTATGGATTATCTTTTTCCTTGTCTGTCATAAAACTGAGGGGAAAAACATTGTCACAATTTTACTGTCTAAAACAAAGATGTAAGATTCTAGAAGAATTACACAAAACAAAGCTTTTAATATACTCATGAACTTTCCATTCACAGTAAACATTCATTATACTACAATTTGGCCTGGATGTAATTTTCCTCTGCTTCCCACAAGCCTATCCTCAAGAGCAGGGGAGGTGGCTCCTCCTGTCCTATCACTAGAGGGTGGGAGGAATGTGCCTACGAAGTCCCCTTCAGCACCACATCAGCCTTGTGGCTGCTTCATTCCCTTGTGGTTGAATAGCTTTACACAAAATAATAGCAGATAGAAAGTATATATTCTTCATTAAAGATATTACCTTTGTGTATGGATTGCATGTAAACCACAGCTTTTTTTTCCTGTTAAGAGCTTTTTCAACACTGCTGATTTGTTGGGTTTTGTTTTTTTTTTTTTAGAAGTCTGCTGACATGGGACAAAACTCACCTGACTGATTTTTAATTAGCTGCTGTTAAAAAGAGAAGTGCAGAGTGGCTTTAGTTTGTTTGTTTAGGGTTTTTTTGGAACAGTCGTACCTCCTTCATGGTAGTTATGAAAGACCAAATCTGGAAAAGCAGAATACACTGTACTTTTCATTACAGAGATTTAGTTAGATTAAAAATGGAAGGGTGGCAGGTATTAATAGTTGATCTTCAATTTAATTTTGTTTTTCAGCAGACTTCCACCAGTGAAACAATGAAAGTTAACAGCAGACCAGCATATGTAGCAAATGCAAGAGTGCATCTGAATTACTGTTTATTTGGTATTGATATGATTCTGTAATGATGTGACCAAAAAGAGAAAAATGTATTATTGTTCTATAGCCTTAGAATTATTTTCTCAGGTTTTTTTCTTATTCTTTCAAATTAAGGTTGATTTCATTAGATGAGGAGAGCCATGCCAAGGAATCAAACTATTCAGGTATTTTATTTCATGTTATCTCAATTTCATAAGCGCTGTCATACATGAGGGTTTTTTTTAATTTTTGTTTGTTTCCTATATGTTCAGCTTCACCCAGCAAATCCCTACAAATGCATAAAACTTAAGGCTGGGAAGATCTGTTAAACCTAATCTCTTATATATTATATCCCACTGCATTTCATTCAGTTACTCTAATAGGTCAAATAGCTTGTCTTCCAAAGCATAATTCTTACATGAGGCACATCTTCAAGGAAACGATTACAGATTAGTAGGTGTTGAGACAAGGAAAGTATGTGATTTAGCTTGCTAGTTTTTTCCACTGATTAAACATGTACTCTGTTAAAAACTTAATGGATTCAGTGGAACTTCTGCTGCCCAAAAGCTAAGCAAAGTCATATTCAGCTGCTGCCAATGACCTGATGTGTTGTTATTGCCCAGTGACTGACACAGCCACGCTCTCATTGGAGGTGTACACTGAGAGAATGGGAGGAAAATTCTAATTACATACTAGGAAAAAAAGTGTTTATAGTGAGGGTAGTGAAGCGCTGGAAAAAGTGCCTGGAAAAGGCTATGGAATCTTCATCCCTGGAGATCTTCAAGACTTAACAGGGCACAGACGTGACACGTTCCCTGTGGAGCCTGATCTAATTTCATAGCTGACTCTACTCTGACAAAGGGCTTGGGCAAGATGACCCCCAGAGGTCCTTCCAGCCTAAATAATGCCATGTCTTGCCACATATCTTTTTCTACTAAATTAATGGAGAATCATTTTAATATGTGGTTATTTTATCCTCCATGAAGATACTTGAAAGGTACTACATAAAAATCAAGACTCCTCTCAAATCTTCATTTCGATAGATGAACCATATTGATATCTTATAGACATCTCCTTTATTTTTGAAGTTTTTGTTTCCATTCCACTTTGCAACATTGCTTTTAAAATGTGAAATACATAATTGGACAAGACATTTCTGATGTTGGTCTCTCCTATTATGTTTCTAGAATGTAAAATCACATTCCTGTTTCTGTATCCAAAAACGATAGCCATTTTGCTGCAACGTCAATTTAGAAGCTCACATTTGAATTTGTTGTTTATCAATACTCAGTTCCTTTTGGTCACAGCTTTCCAGGGCTCATTCTTCCTTTCTACAGCATGGCTTATACTCCTTATTCCTAGAGATGCAACTTACGACTTAGTGGTATTAGGTTCTCCCAGCTCTAACTACAAAAACTGAATGACTAGCCTGAATGACCACCTCTAGTAGTCTGTTAGTTGTTTGCACTTTTTTTCAATAGTGATTTTGTCTTTATTTTCAGATGACTGCTAAAGCCATTGAATAGTGATGGATATAACACTAAACCTTGCAGATCTAAACTAGAAACACTTTTACTTTGCAATTATTTCTCTTAACAACTGGTTTTTGACATCTGTTAGTTGTCAAGTTCCTAATCCATTCAATATGTTCATTATAGATATTATGTAGTGCTGACTTTTTAGCTGGAAGGCTATGCAGTGCAAAGCCAAGTTCTTTCTAAACAAATATTGTTACCAAAGAAAGCCTATAGTTTTATTAAAGAATGAAATTAGTTGCATTTTTTTAACTAGGCCTGCTTTCCATAAAAACACCTTTTATTATAGGAGCATGTATTATGCTCATATTCTTTTGCTAAATCCCATACTGAATGGGATTCAGTTTATGTTTTGCCTAGGAGTAATGGTGAGCTACCAGCCCAGAGTACCTACAATTATTTGAGTCAACCTGTTAATTATTGTTGTTGTTTGGTTGCTTTTTGAAATACTGACACAATATTAGGACTTTTCCAGTGTTTTGAAGTTTCACTTATTTTGCAGTTAATTAGATCAGATATCTCTTTAACAGTGTATTTTATTATTCTTGAATACAAAATCTGACTTATATTTTCTTAGCAGATGTTTTCTAGAATCTCAGTTACTTACGAGCTGTAAAATCTTTCACCGTCATCCATAATATAAATACCTTGTTCTGTCTCTTTCTCCATCGCCCCTAAAAGGAACTGAAGTATTTTGGAATACTTCTGCTTGCTCTACTAAATTTTTCCATCTCCATACACTAGTGGGTCTGTGCCATTGCTAAGATTCTTTTTTTTTTTTTTTCCTTAAAGTACTTTGTACATACTAAAGTAACACAGATGTAATGCTACTAGTGATGGAGCTGTTTTTCTTCTTAGTTTTCTTAATCAACTGCTTCTACTTCATAACTTCCAATTTTTTAATCATTTGCTCTGCGTTTTCACTGAATATACTATTGGATGTTTTTAAGATTGGCTCCATCATGTTTATCACTGAAATAAGGCAGGCTTTCAGCAACAGCTGTACTTTTTTCATTACAGAATTGTGGCCATCCATATCCCTCCCACCTTTCATGAACTTCTCTTTCTGATTTTTTTTTTTTTTTCCCCCTCTGCCTGTCAGTTTAGAGTTGGATCTTTCCCCTTTAGCTTTCTGCATTGTCCTTTTAGGGAAGCATCTTGAGTGTAATCAGATGTGATCATGGATCCTTAAATGACCAGCTGATTCTAGTGCTGGTAGCACATTTCTGTGATTGTCCTAGCAAAGCCTTGTTAAAATAAGCTGTTGTGTTTCATTTAGTTCTGAACACACCTTGAAGTTTCTCTTGAAAGGGTTTGGCATTCAATTTTTATTTCCCTTTAGAGAATTTTCTTTCTCCTTTCCAGCCTCAAGTTTGAGGCTTCCAGCAGATCTGCTTTCCAGTTCTGGCAGTACTGTGACCGACCCCTTCATTTGCCTTTAGAGCTACAGACTTAGTTGTCTAGAAGCTAGATTTCCTCAACAATTAATGGGAGAGAAAGGCATGTTCAGCAAGTAATTCAACCCTCCTGTTTTGTTACATATCTTAAGTGGGATTAATCACCTGAGGGAGGTGTCCTTCTCTTCATTGACAGCCAGAATCTAGATGATTATTTTAACTCCATGTTTAATTTAAGAAATTTTCTAAGAACTTAAGGTAGTTACAGTTGAGGCACAGTGTTTTTTCAACTCTGATGGCCTAAAACCCTCAGCTATACGTTTTCCCTCCTATTTGTCTTAGCCTATTTATTTTCCTGCAGGAGAAGAGGTGCTATTACTTATATCCTGACCTAGGGTGTTTTGGGGGAAGATTCCTTTTCCCCATTCCTGGAGTTATGAGAAATGATATATTGTCAAGGAAGGCGATTTAGGGAGTGATGAGGTCCTGGGCACTTATGTGCTCACTCTTGGCCTGTTTAAGTACCAACATCCAAAAGTGTCTCTGCTTCTGGATGACAGCAGAGACCTGTCTGATTCTTGCAGTTGCCTCAGTTGGCTGCACTCAGCCTGGAGATGGACTGGTGTGACAAGCGGTGATTCAAAGGAAGTTTCCCTGTAGGTTATTAATCAGAAATTGGCCTCACTTCTTAGAAATGCTTATAGCTTGGGTCTTTCATCCGTTGTGACCAGGTTCACGTTAAACTTGAATGCCAACAAACCTTGCATGTTGATCTTACAGTGACATTGTTTATAAGCATGGTCTTGTGCCAAGTGCAATTTGACATGCTTATGGATCTTAATTACAGCTGACGATAGCAAGGATGTCATATCCACGTTACAAGGAAGTTGTAACCACAAGCAGAACTCGGGTGAAGAGACTTAAGAAAACCACCTTTAGATGTGTACATACTGATTGTCAGTGTACTGCAGATCTTCCTTTGTTGCTTTTCTTTTTTTTGTTTTCTTTTTTCTTGTAGGTGCCATAGATCACTTGTTAGACCTGCAACCTGAAGAAAATGGTATGAAACATTTATGCATGTCTGTTTCATCTGCTTTTCAATTACAGGCACCAATTAGAATGTTAATCTTAGATCTTAATTGTTTTCATAATCTGAAAGGTTGGATGAAATTATTCAGCTGCGGTATTTAAACACTGTTAAAGGAAACTCAACTTGATATACACCAAGTCACTATTCCTGATGTTATAATGTGAAGTAAACCTTACTGGGGATAAAATGCCTTGTAACAGGTGATTCAAGGTTAGATATACTGGAGTATATCACATTTACCCCACTGAAGTAGGTTCCACTGTAAACCTTACCCCTCCTATAACATTGCACAAACTTTTCTTTTTGGTTCTTTAGCTGTTGTATCGCAACCCTTGGCAATACACTAGTAACCACAAAGAGTTTATATCAGAAATGTATGTATCAGAAGTAGATTATTTAGTCCTCTTAAAACTATGTAATAACTGGTGACTTCTTTCAGCCAGGTAATTAATTAAATCTGCTGTGCCGTTCTCATACACATATGAGAAAGCAATCTTTCATTCCAGGCGCTACTCCTATCCTTATGCTTTTGTTAGATCGGTGGCAGCTCAAGGGCGTATGCTGGTTTTTTCCAAAGTTACTGTTTTACCATGTGACATATGAAAGTTCTGGCTGAAAGTTTTATAATTATTTTTCATATGCAGTAAGAATATTGCATATAATTTCGCTTTTGCTTTTCACTCATATATCTCCGAAGAAGGAGTAAAAAAACCTTCAACAACAACAAAAACAACTGTGACTACTCAAAAAGCAATTAAAGAAGCAAAGAAAAAAAATCCCTTTATGTGGTTTAGTCAGTCAGACTGAGAGTATAATTTGGGCTGTTTCAGGCACTGCCTTCATGGTAGGTAAGGAAGAGACCATTTGCAAACACGTTGACATTGGATTTGCCGCAGACAGTCTCTTGTACTGTGGGGAAATTACTCGTGTGGGGAACACCCATGAAGGCAGGAACAGGGAAAGTTCCTCAGCTGACTGTGCTGCAGAAGCAGCCCTAATCTGTGGAGAGATAATGTAGTGATGACGTCTTTTCTGTGGTCAATAAAAAAGGTCAGTGCATGTCTGATAGTGGCATTTTTTCTTCTGGTTTTCACCTTACTCAGTTCCATTCCTTGTTGAACCTTCTTAGTGGAGATACAGATAATGCATATGATTAATGGTCATACAGGTTTAGCTATGTCTGTTAGAAGACTATTTTTTTTTTCTTTTGTCAAATAGTTAAATCAATATGAAACAGTTGTGAGGCAGCTACATCAGATAAGATTGTGTGTGTTTCAGAAGATAGTCTTTATCCTGTGTTTCTGATCATGTATCAAAATATTTTTAGTTTTTCTTCCCATTTATTTTTTTTAATTACCAGTAAAACGAGGCATGTTTGCAAAGGAATATGAGCGTTGCTAGAGGCTTGCTCAAACAACTACAAAAAAGAATATAGTGATTTTTTTCAGTGTTTCAGTGGGGATTTGGGGGTATTTTTCATGGACTTTTATAAGGTTAGGGGCAACATGTGCAGACAAAAAAAGAATTTTGACTGTGAAAATGGGCAGTGAAAACAGAGAAAAAGGAAAAGAAGTAATAGAAGATATATGGATGAAATAAGAAAGTCCATATCATTCTAGTAATCTATCAGAGATACCACATGTGTAATATCTTGATAAGTAAGACTAGTTTCAAGATAAACTTTACGGCAAACAAGAGTAGAACTTACTGCTGCTTACTTGAGGCAGCCTGAGCATAAGCACCACCCTATCCTCCCCTGCCGCAGGTGCTTTGTCCCTGCAGGAAGATTAGAAAGACTGCTGAGACAAGAAATGTCACTCCTCTGTCAGGTGGTCGTACACACTACAGCGAGGCCTGACTGCTCTTCAAATGTAAAGCCATGTTTTACCTTCTCCCCTGGTAAAAATGGAACTACTGCAATGGGATACCCAGGTGAAGCAGAGCTTTGCTCTGAGCTGTGTTGCTGCAAAGCTTTTGCTCCATTATAGTAAATGTCATTTGTGGTTAGGTAGTGTTAATGGTGTGTCTTAGCAGATCTGATACTAATGATGCTCTCTTTGCATCTCCCCCTGCAAGCCTTCCACATTCATGAAGGGGCCTCCTGAAAGCAGATTTGAGATGTGCTGTCCCATAGAGATCAGAGTTCTTAAGTGCCTTTGAAATAGCAACTATCTTTCCCCAGCAGAAGAATTTACCTCTCTGCCTCACCCGCTGAATAGACAGAGACTTGGGGGAATGTAGGTGCTGGGACAACCTTAACGTTCTTTGCTGTTTATCTGAAGATGGGAAAGCAGACTGAAAATTTATGAGAACAAATTGTTTTCTATGGTATTTTAGTTATAGTCTAGTGGGAACATCAGGAGAATTGATGTGTTTGTAATGTTTCTATTTCTAATTTTTGGGCCCTGTGAGGGAGTACAGAGGTATATAAAAATGTGAATTAGAAAGGAGCTAAATCTGAGAGCTGAATTCAGTGATGAATAAAATCCTTGTATTGTTTGTTGGTTTATTTGTTTCTTTAGTACGTAGGTGTGTATGCTGACTCATCAGCCTATTTTAAAACACAGTTTTGAGCTTTTTTTTCCTCTGGCTAAACTTCAGCCATTTTATTATAAATTATTACAGCTATTAAAAAGCAACTTTCCTGAGAAGGCTGTTGCATTTGAATAAAATGGCCTGTTGCAACCACTTTGCTACTACCAATCTTTTATCCCAACCCAAAAGGGTTAAAAACATCTTTGCAAGTTGTATGCAACTCGGAGAGTTCAGCTGATCTGTCCAAACTTTGGAAAATTGAAGTTGCTTCTGTGTCTTACCACAAGTCTGAAATGAGCATAATTAAGATAAACTGATCTAGGTTTCAGTAACGTAACATTATCAACATTGTTAACTACCATTTTTGTCCTCTGTGTACTCCCACAGTGGAGCTCTAAATGTTTCCAAGTAAAACAACACTTGGGGTTCCTTGACAGTTCTTTCACTCTCCAAATATTTTGTAAGCTAGAGGAAAGGATTATGATCCTAGTTTCGAGCTTCATGTATTTCATGTAACTATTTAACATTTCCAAAACAGTTTCTAAGGAGTAAAGGCTTGAGTGATCTAAGAGCTTCCTTCAGTTGCAGTTCTAGTGCTAGAAAAACTGGCAAGCAGAATCAGAAGAAAGTGGACCCAGTTATTTCTCAGCAGTCCAAGAGAGAGAAAAAAAGTTACTACAGCATTGAACTGTGTAGAAAACTCACTCTGTGTAGATTAACCTGTTCTCATGGGGAAACACCCCAATAATTCAAGCACTGGTCAGAAGGTCATAAAGGTCATCTTAATATGTTGTCACAAAATTGTAGAATAATGCCCAATTCTTATTTATTTTCAATTTATAACAATCTGATTTTTTTAACGGTTTTATATAAAACTTCAAAAAGCAACGTAAAAGTAGTCTTCTCCAGTGTTTTAGACTATATAATGATTTTGGTGTGGTGAGCAATTGATTTGTAAGCATACTTACTGTTTTTTAGTGACAAATGAGTCTTAACAGCAGTGGGGTTATCTAAGATAACCAATGCATTATTTGTTCCATAAGCTACAAGCCCAGATGTTGAAAACAGTTGACTCTAAAAGAGAAAACAACAAGTATTAATGCAAAAATATTCCATTTCACTTAACATACAAAACCTAGATTTGATGTTTTAAGAAGGTTCCTTCTTTTCTTTGTTTGTCTAAAAAATATTTATCTTGACTCTTTTGTTGTGAGACAGCTTCAAAGGATCAGTTTGTGAGGTCCCTGGAATCAGAACCTGGTGATAAGGATGACATGGTATTACTGAATGAGATCCTCAACGCTTCCTCCCTGGATGAGGGGGAATTCAGCAAAGAGTGGACAGCTGTTTTTGGACAGGTTGCACTTGCAGATCTCACCATGAACTCTTCGGCTGGAGATATGGAGAGCACTTCATCATCGGTGGCACCAACACCATCAGGCTACTTGCCCTCACAGCTGTTAGACCAAAACATGAATGACTTGCAGTCGTCTTTACATGGTGAGAGCTCATCTTGTTCTTTTATCATTTTGGTTTTGGCTTTAGGCTTCAGAGTAGGGCTTTCCGCTGTGTGTAAGTCTGGTTACAGCTTATGTTGTGCCATGGCTGCAGAAACCCTGAAGTTAAAGCAGAGTGTGGCCTAGAGAAAAACTTGAGTAGTGTATTTGTTTTTCTACAAACCCTGCTCATTCAGTGTTTGTGAATGAAGTACTCTAAAACCTAAAGTCAAGTTTACTGTCTTAAATGTTTTCTTTGAGCTTCCTGAAATGTTCTGTAGGCCTTTGATATATTTTTTTTTCTGTAACAGAAAATCTGTTTGAGTGGGTTTTACTGCTTAAATCACAACTACTGTTTCTCTTAACGGGCCAAAGAACCAAAAATGATTACTAATTCATTTTCCGTTTTTTTCAAAGAATCCCAAAGAATCCCTGTAGGGATATGGGTAAGGTAGAATGGGTTGTCTCATCCTAGCAAACATACAGCTGGATTCCTCTTGTAGGCTGCTTATCTACTGATGCAACTCTTTCTCTCTTCTTTTGAGAAAAAGGAACAATGAAAAACACCTTTCCTGATACAGAGACATAAACTATATTTTAAGCATATTACTGAAAATAGCAACAAATATTATGGGATTGATTTTTTTTTTCAGAAATTTTAACGTGTTTTTAAATGTAAACATGTTTTTGAAGGAAAAATGTTATTGAGGTGTAAATGGCAAACAGAGCTGGGTATCCTTTCTGAGGCTGTTGTTACCACTCTCATTTGCACAAGACACTGCCATTGGCTGCGCTGTTAGAACTTCACAATCAGAACTCTGGTATGTTCCAATCAGGGAACACTAGGAATGGAAAATCCATTCCAGTCAACATGGTATGCCAAAGTCTTTTTCAATAAGAAAAAGAATAAAATTGGAACAATAAAATATATTGGATGTTTTCAAATGGATTTCCAAGGTTTTGGCAGAAGATCGTGGTAATTGATCTACTGGCATTTGAAAAGTCAGGGCGCATCAGCTGAATGATTGTATCTGATAATCAGCATGTTCCCAGCTGACTCCATTTGCCAAGTAAAACACATTATTTAAACTAACTTTCACAGTTTTTTTGTTTCTTATTTTTTAACAGAAAGTGAAATTCTGACCATTTTATATCTTGTGAAATCTCAGCTTTAATCTTAAACTGCATTTAATGTCACTTCACAGCACTTCTTTCATTATTTGACCTTATCAATATATTTGGGAACAGAGACTATTATTTTTTAAACAAAATATGAACTGCAGTATAAACATATCTAAACATACAAATTGGAAATAATAGATGAATTATGGATATTTTTACTGAGGGCTTGTGATACATCTACACTTCCCTCCCCCAGTTGGTAGGATTGCTCAATAATTATTTGTTGTGAGGTGCTACACTGGAGCCTCAATGTTGCATACTTCCTGTGTGAATTTGACCTCAAGACCATAAAGATTCTTAAAGCTCACATGCTTAACTTTAAGCACATTAACTTTTCTATTAACTTCAGTGGGATTACTTACTTATTTTACATTAAGCATGCCCATAAATCTTTGGGGCTTTGTTTTCTCTCTGCCTCAGATCTTAATCTCTAAAACAGGCACAATGCTATGCAGGTTATAAACTGTTATGGTCAGGAATTCCCAGCTCGGAGTTTTCTCTGGCTGTATTTATAGGCAGGATCTAGCACAATGGGACTTTGAATTGCTATGGGACTACCAGGTGCTGGTTTAAAATACATATAAATGTGCATATGTATATTAGAAACAAAGCATGCTTCCAACCAATCTTTGATTCTCCTGCAGATACAGCTTTGCAGCTTGTTTGCCTTTCCACTTTTTCAGAGAGAGCATTGGCTTTCTCTTTCATGATGCTTATGGCCTCATTTACTTACTTACTCATACCACTAAAGGCTCCTTTCTATCTTCCCTACATGTGCATATATTCTAGCTGGTAAGAAAATGTGAAAATGTGCAGCTCACCATTTCCATTTCTAAATTTAATTGTGGTAATATTTGTGAAGATGCTAGCTGAAAAGTAAGCTGTTTGGTTTCCTTGCTGTCTCGGCAATAATCTTTTGTCTAGTCACGTAATGAAGCCATCCTGTGAGCAGGCAGACCAGAACAGGCTTAGGGCCAACAACTGCTTTCAAATTGATAGGAAGCAGTTTGGTTTTGAAAGGCAAAGTTGTTCTCTGTAGCTCACTGTGAGTGGACACTAAAAACATAATTTATTAAAGTATTTAATAAAAATTCTGTGTCAGTCTTTCCCAATACCTTCATAGATGGGTAAGTTCATTACAAAAGCATCACACATTTTATGGAGCATTTTTGGTTGGAGGTTTTTGTTGCTGCTGTTAGGTTCTTTTTGTTTTCTAAGTGGTACTTGAGCTCCTTGCGTTTCAGTGAACAGAGAACCAGACCACAGCATCTCTCAGAGACATCAAGCTACTTATCAAGCCTTAGTCTGGGGACTCAAAAGAAGGGCTTCAAAGGAGTTAACTGGTCTGTGATGCTTTACTCTGTGGTCTGTCAGTCACATCAGTGTAAATGAAAATCAGTGAGGTCTCAGGGAGCCAACTCCTGATCTCGCTGAAGTCACTGGGACTTGCACAGAAAGTTTCCAGGCAGCATTCCCATTCGTTTCTATGAAATTAGGATTTGGCCCTGTTTGCTTAAGCGGCTCAATTTATCCATTGCTACCCACGGACGTATTAAAACACTTTTTCACAATACATGTCCGAACAGACAAAAGCGTTACAGTTTTCTGTAGTTGTGTGTAATGTCCTCTGCCGTTCTTCTCTTTTGTAACACAAGCAGAGAAAATGCCTAGAAAAGTATATAATTTTGAGGTGTTAATGCCATACTTTTTATTATTTATGATTCAAATTTGCTTATTTGAAAGATTAATCTCTAAAATCTTATTTTCAGGGGGGCACAGGCTACCTCATAGGCTTTTGTCACCTTTGCCTAGAACAAATATATGTGAGCTCTCTGTATCCAGATTTTGAGGAAGTTTTCAGCTTGTTTCCTTAGAGATACAGAGGATGTTTGTGACTTTAAATTTCCCTCCTAATTCATGTGATTTAATAGAAACATTCTTCTTGCCTCCTTTCAGTAACATAGGTTGGGCTTCAGACCTTTTGTAGTCAAGGTAAGATCAGAGAGTGTTGAGAAGAATCTATGGGAGAGGGGAAGGGTTAATGTGACTTAAGTGGTTGTTACAGTAACTTTCAGGACATAGGGTACCAATATCTGACAGGGATCTCAAAAGAGGAGAAAGTAAGGGGAAGAAGGACAAAGAAAGTAGAAAAGGATGTGAGAGCATCCTTGTAGAAAAAAGAGACTGAATAAGGAAATGTTAGCTGTGTGCACAAATTAATACCCTGTTTGTGATACTGCAGAATTAGATATACTAGATCCCTGAGATGGATGGATAATTGATTAGGCCACAATTAAAAGACATATTATTGAAATAAGAAATACAACTTCCAGTCCTCTAAATGTGATAAAGCATAAGAATTTAAATATCTTAAGCCAGGGACAAAAATGCTTCATTTTTTCCTAATATGTTTCCATGGTACACCACCCCTAGTTCATTTTACCAGCCTAGCTCACTTGGCTTCATTAACTGTATTTATGATTACTCTTTTGTGGCCATGGAATATGCATGTAAGAAACAAAATGGTGAATAACCAGTTTTACTTTTTCCTGCATAGTTGCTCTCTCCCTGCTGAGAATATCCTTTCAAATGAAGAACAAAAAAATACTTCATTAAAACCTAGTTTAAAGTTAACTCAAAATAATGCATCTTGAATTTAATTCTTCAAAGTGTTGTGCAAGAAATTATTTTTTTCAGAATTAATCATTTCCAAATTAATTTAAAAAATCTATGATCTCTAAATATATTTTTTTTCTGGAACAGTTGATGAAATGAAAGTCTTTGAAACTGTAAAAGTAAAGGAAGGTGGAAATGTGTGATATTTTTGCCCAAATGGAAGTGATATTCTTTTCCATACAGCTATGCTTGACTTGATTACTGTATTGGCCTTTCTATGAACAAGTATTAACTGTGATTGGATAAAAGAAACAAGAAAAAGTCCTTTTTAGGCAGGTTAAAGGTTTGAAAAGGGTATAGTTGCCTGAATCTGGAGATTATGAAACTGATACACAGATATTCTCTTCTCAAGGATGTTGCTTGTCTGCAGCATCTGACTGCTGATTTCCTGTGTATGAGGAAAGATACAAACAGCCATAACCGTAAACATAATATTCTGCTTCGTCATCTGGTGTGAGCATTGTGCTGCCAGACAGTGGGATGTTGGCGTTAACAAAGTAATTCATCATGCTAATGCTACTGTATTATTGAATTTTAGGATGGGCAGCCAACAGCGTGAGCCCCCTGTCTATACCACAGCCAGCACAGAAACCAAACAGCCTGAATGTGAATGCTAACAAGACGCCTGTGAAAGGTGATAGTCATGTATTTTTTCAGTTACTTTGCTTTTCCTTTTTAACTGTGACTCTTGTGTCTTTCTGGTCTTCTCGGTTACTCTATCATAATAAAACCTATTTTTGTACTAGTTGCATGTCAAGAGTCATGTGCTCACTAATGAATTACTCTCTTTCAGCATTGGTTATGTGTATGATATGTATATGTATGTGTGCATTTTTGGTAGACTTCCGTGCTAGTAGTATGTCAAAAGAGCAATTTACTATATAATGAGGGAGCTGAAACTAGTTTCTTTTACTCCTTTAATTGAGTCACACAGAATAGTATCTGCATGCACTTTGTCTAAGCTAAACAGTGTTTTGAATAACTAGGAGGGCATTGTGGCTAAAATACAGGCTACTGATAAGGCAGAAGAGCCCTAATTGCAAATTTTGTTGATAACATGTATCGTATCAGTATTCATCTGTTTGAAACTTAATTCACTTCTTGCAACTGAGCCAAGACTGCATAGTCCTGCCATCTACTAAGACAAAGCCCTGTTGACTTTGACTAGGGTTTTCTGGAGAAATGAACCAGAAATATGTTGAATCCTTATTGCCAGCCTGTAGCCTGTTCTGTGCATTCACATTCAAACAGAAGCTACGTCAAAGATGTTCAGTGCAGAAGAAAGGAGCAGTGTGTATTCCTTCCCCTGCCTTGGAAGGATTAAAAGACTTACATGTTTCAGCCCTGCAGAAAAAGAGGGTTAAGATGTTTTGGAAACTGTTTTGGAAATGAATATGATGCCATACCTACAGTACCTTCACCAGAAAAAGGAACAGCCTTCAGCTACATTAAAATCTGTGTTTCTGAAAGCGGCAGATACTCCAGCCTTGCACAAATGAAAGTCATGCCAGGCGGAGCCTATTTTTTCCATAAATTCCTTGTTTTAGAAAGAATGTTTTCATAGCATGTTTTCTCTCTGAGTGGAAGAGCACATCTTATTTCACTTTTGATATAATACGTGTTAAACAGGGTCACAAAAACCAGCCAGTGGTGATCTACCTTCTTTGTAGCAGCCAAAGTCACCTGCTCTTTAACGTGAACATCTGCCCTTTTGGAATAAGAGAAGGTAGGAGACCTCTGTGACATCTGTACAGCAATATAAACACATAGATGCAATAGTCCAGCTGCTGTTGGAACATATTCCTGGTTCATATTTCTTAATATCCATCCAAAAATATACCATAATACTAGAAGCTGTACTTGGGTCTGGCTATCAAATGTACCTCCCCTCTCTCCAGCCTATACCTTCCCATCAAAACTTCATTCTAGATGAATAATGACACAAGGGGGACAGAACAGTCCCATGGACTGGATTTAAGCAAAGGAATTGAGTCCTCATAGAGAGGTTGAAAGTAAAATTTGCCTTTGCTTTCCTTTTACTTTTTTCAGGTATGCAGGTGCACACACAAGTAAAATACCTTTCATGAAACAAAGCTAGACAGAGCGAGACTGTTCCTCTTTTTAATTAAAGTGTTCCTGTACTTATGATGGGAGGAACCATATAGAATACACAGGCATACAGATGTAAAATATTCACTCTTACTAAAGTTCTATATTCTGTTAAAGGTAGTGTTTTAAAAGGCCATCACTCATTCCGATTATCTTGTCAGAAGTGCCCTTAGTAATAAATTAAACAATAGCTTGGCATTTGTTTTACCTCAGTCAAACATTCAGTCAGTTTTGTTTTAAAATAGTTGACAAGTCTGTACTTTTCTTTTTTCCAGAACCTATGAAGAATCCTAAAGACTTGACTGCCTGGTTCAGTCTCTTTGCTGACCTTGACCCATTGTCCAATCCTGATGCTGTTGGGAAAACTGATAAGGAACATGAATTGCTTAATGCATGAGTCAGCTGCCTATGGTAACTCATATTCTTCTCTTCGTCAACACTATTTTGGGGTTTAAAAAATAAAAACTAAATGGAAATTAGTATGCTGTTGTGAAACTATAAAGTATGTGCCATGATAATAAAACTAAAATGAATTAATCCCCTTTTATATAGGTACAGTTATTTGCTCGTTTTGTATAAAGAGTTTGCATTTATTTTCTACGTGGATTTACAAAAATGAGGTTAAGAATTAGGGCAGATTTCTCGCCAAATTAGATTATCTGCTGAAACACTGTCTTTGCCTAAGGTGATGCGGAGCTAACACTGGAGTGAAATACAAATTGCAAACCTATTTTTTTATAATGTTTCTTGAGTAAATTTTAAAAAAATCATGTAACTGAGGAATCTGCATGATTCAAACATCTATCATGTATATAATAATATACCTGCTACGTTAAGACGTCAACTAAATTTTTGTTATTACTCATAGTGAAAAACCTGTGCTGGGGCTAATTATTGAAGAAATATATTTCGGTCTGTGCAGCCATGGAAATTGTGCCCTTTCTGATTTAACTTATTAGACAAACTGTACTACATAAGCAGAAGTCATGCCCAGCAGGCTTCTTTTCTGAGGTTTTTCTCCATTGCACCAACAGAATTTGTGCCTGTTTGCAGAAGTTTCTTGCAATTGATGCTTTACCATGCCTTCACAACATTCATGTTTCTGTTTGCAGTACTTTTCATCCAGTTTATTTCTGAAGCATGTGTTGTTTTGAGCTTGTTGTGACATTAATTCTTCAATAAAATGTTTTTGACAAAAAGGACCTTTGATTACCACTGGAATGCTGGTGGGCTGTTGAATTGGTACCTAATAAGCATCTGAAAATAAAATATATGGCCAGTTTTTAGATGGTACCTAATAATTCAATCTGTTTCTGAATAGTAATCCAGCAGGACAGTAAGAAAATTTGAACTCACTCAGTGCCTTTTTGCCTCCTTGCTCTCCTTTTACAGCAAAGGAAGGGAAAAAGGATGTGTCAGCAGCCACTTAAGATCACAAGTTCTGTGTACTGTATAGGACCTGCTTTGCAATTTGTTATATTTGGCCTTTTAAAATTCAAGTTCACCTTGGTGAAGCTTTTCACTACCAGTTAACTGTACACTCAGTTAGTTAATCCTTGCGTCATGGTCTGTTAGATAACTAAGTACCTACAGGGTGCAGTTTTGGGCACCTCAGTATAAAAAGGATATAAAGCTACTGGAGAGTGTCCAGAGGAGGGACACTAAATTGGTGAAGGGCTTAGAGGGGAATACATACAAGGAGAGGCTGAAGTCACTTGGTTTGCTCAGCCTGGAGAAGAGGAGACTGAGAGGAGATCTCATCGCAGTCTAGAACTTCCTCACAAGGGGAAGAGGAGGGGTGGATCCTGATTTCTTCTCTCTGGTTACCACTGACAGGACCAGGGGAAATGGCAGGAAGATGCACCAGGGAGGTTTAGGCTGGACATTAGGAAAAGGTTCTTCACCCAGAGGGTGGTGGAGCTCTAGAATAGGCTCCCCAGGGAGGTGGTCATGGCACCAAGCCTGACAATATTCAAGAAACATTTGGACAAGGCCCTCAGACACATGGTCTGATCTTGTGACTGTCCTGTGCAAGGGCAAGAGTTGGACTTAATGATCCTTGTTGGGTCCCTTCCAACTCACAACATTCTATGATTCTAAAAAGCTGCATGCTATCAGTGGGTGATGGGCTTGAACTGGCCAGAGTTCATCTGGTTGAACCCTTAGCAAGTTTTAAACACCTCTGTTCTAAACTGTGGTGTTCAAAATCCCACCTCATAGCCTGAAAGTGTCAAGGTGCTTCAGTTTTTGCCAGAGTAGTTATTTGAATGTTTAGCGGTATATTTTCACATATAACAGGAAAGGACAGTCTCATCTGCTCTTTGCACAATACCCAGCCCACCCATGTCCCCAGCACTGAGGCTGGTAACTAAGACATAGAAGCTGATGTAGATGCCTAACTGTTTCTAAAGATAAAAGTTGATTCCTTCCACAGTATTTCCTATTGCATGGTACTGGCAGCTCCTTGCTTAATAAGCCATCTTTTCTAAGATGTACAACTTCCTTGAGCATTAAGGGGGAGCCTGAACTCCTGACTTTGGGCTGCAGTCTCTGGCAGTAAGAAAGACATCTACAAAGTGGAGTAACTGGAAAATACCTAAAGTTTACACTGGCAAGCACTTACACTTATGAGTGCTAGTTCACACTCATAACACAGGATGTTTGCCTCTTCATCTCAAAATGTAATTATCTGCCAAATGACAAAAAATGCCAAAAATGTTAGGAGCTCCAGGGATAGACACGCTGCTTTCAGCCCAGCTTGGTTACCACTGAAATAATTAAACAGATTCTTGCAACTTTAAGCAAGTCTGTGGTTGCTAAACTTGCTCTGGATTACTTTTCTCTTGCTAGTTGCTAAAACAATTGTGGACAATCCACTCCAGCATTTTTAGTAGCTGAAGCAGTTAGGCTAAAAGCAAAGATGAGGCTGTATTGACTTCCAAACAAGTAATTAACTGTTCTTTGAGACCCAGAAAAATGTTTGTGTTTGTTTTTTAGATCACAGATTCTAGACTACCAGGATTTATTTTTTTTTTAAAAAAAAAAAAGCTCCTGTCTTGATTGGGCCAATTAAGGGCATTGCACAAGTTCAGCTAAAGATGTGCTGAATCCTCATCATGTTTTATGTAGAAAACCATCTGAATGATCGTCCCTTTTTACACAAGACAAACCGCAGCTGCAGGGGTTTTTCCTCCTCCCCCCCCAGAACTGCACTACCAATTAGTTCATGTTAAGCATTGATTTCTTACAATACATAGTTTTTGAAATTTAACATTAGCTTTGCATTCTTAGTCTTTAGCCTATGCATTTTTTTCACACTTTCAAATTAAAAGGAGCCAGAGTTAGTTAAAATATAACTACTTTCACTTAAAGAAAAGCAACTGAAATCCCAGTGTAGAATGCATTATTATAATGGGCATTTACTGAAGCTGAAAACTAGAGCAAGCACGCTGACATCCCGCAAGCAGGCGTTTCTCAGGAAAAAAAAAAAATCTCAATTGCAGAGTTACAAGCAAAACTTCCCTACTACTAATGAAGTGTGTGGCACGTGCTTCTCGGCAGCCTGGGCTGCAGAGTAACTCCAAGGCCCAGTGCCATTGTGAGAGGATTTTCTGTGACGTGAGTACACGCTCAGCAGTAGTTGGGACAACAGGGTAGTTTATCACCCTGGTAAAATTGCAGATTGATTGTTCTACACATATGACATTCGTCTTGATTTAATATGCTTCATTCCAGTTGCATATTCTGGTTCAGTAGTGGATTGTTTTAAAAATAAAAAACAGCTGCAGAACCCCTATGGCAGATGAGAACAGTGGTAATTGATTAACTGTCTTTATCGGGAAGTTTATTAAAGTTGATGTAATTTATTTTGCTGAGTCGAGGTTTCTACAAATCTAAGAACAGCTGCTTCAAGGGAATTGGAGTGTGTGCCTTGGGAATTGAACAGCTCGTGGAGAAAACAAGTAATTTTTTCAAGTAACTTTTCTGGCTGCCTTAAGTGATCAGAATTTACTTCCAACATAATAGAATGTGACTTACCTTGTTCCCTTCTGCTGTTCCCGTATCCAGCACTGCATGGGCATGACCACTTGGACACAAGCAGCACCTGCCTCCCCCCAGCACTGTTTTTTAAATGTGTGCCCTTCAAACATTAGGGACTGCACATGCTAGAAAAAACAGGCCCACCTAAGCAACAAGGTGCTTGTGAGTGCATGAGCAGCACCAGCAGCAGCTTTGCTCCACGTGGGAGTTGCAGCAGGCCTACAAGCCCCAACAGCTTCAGGATCTGAGCCTAGAAAGCAGTAGAGGAGGAGGCTGACATGAGCACACAGCACCCTTGGACTTCTGCCAGTACCATCTGCCATTGTATCCCACTGCAGGTGCCAAGGGATGCTGGACAAGCAGCTTCTCTGCTCCAGCAGGGAGTCCTCCATGGCCTACACATGGGTCTCTCCTCCACTGTTGAACTTAGCTGAACCTCCTTTGCGTTCTCCTACTCCATGCGGTTGAACTGGGTGTGGGTCTCTGTCTTTCCTCTGGCAACAAAGCTCTCTCTCTGTCCTCTGTTTTGGCCAATGGTTGTCTTTTGTTCAGGTCAAGGTCTCTCCTCCAGGTTCTCTCCACCTTCTTTTCAGGACAGTCCTTCCCCTTACAAATATGGATTCTCAGAGGCATTTCTCTAGTGCTCATTGGCCCAGACTGGGCTGGAGGGTCTCTGCCTTGGAGCCAGGGGAGCTTTTCACTCTCACAAGGTGGCCCTTCCCCCACTACCAAAAAAACAGCCTACACACACGCAAACCCAACACCATCTCTAGAGATGTTCAAAACCCACCTGGATGCTTTTCCTGTGCAACGTGTTGTAGGGATCCTGCTTTGGCAGGGGGGTTGGACTAGATGATCTCCTGAGGGCCCTTCCAACCCCTACGATTCTGTGATTCTGAGCCAGGGACCCAGTGTGTTTCTAGGTTGGCTTTTTTTAACACTACAGGCGTGTAAGGGACCTGAAGTTGAGCCCTCACTGCAACCCAGGCACACTAAATCTAGCGTTTACCATCAGTGCCCCTCTGGTTAGCCTGCTTTTACAATTTCTACTCCTTGTAAACATCGTATTTTTAAACGAGCCACCATATGGGAAGGCAGGAAGCAGAGCAACAACTAGGCTTGCCAACAGCCAAGCAGCCGAGAAGCAGAAACGCTGAGACAGTCTAGTGCTGCACTGGCAAACCGGGTA
>NW_010290500.1:0-31296 GCF_000700745.2 Antrostomus carolinensis | reverse complement strand
CCTCGCTCCGCACGTGCTGAGCGCGCAGAGCCCGGCTGCGATGCTGCGCAGCAAGCGAGCCCCGTAACTGCGCCCGCACACAGACTGTCCCACGGCAGTAAACAGGGGCACCGTGGCCAAAGCAGCGCTGCAGGTTCAGCAAGTTTGGCCCTGGGTAACTCCGGCCTCCAGCTTCAAGGCAGACTGGCTTTGCAGGCAATCAGACCATTACCCAGATGTTCATTAACAGTGCTCTCCTAAGCATAAAATTGACTTTTCCTCTCATTGACTAATTAGAAACCAGAATTAGAATCTTCCCTTTAAGTAACACAAGGTGCTTGCCTGCACAGGAGCCCACCATGATAGACATGCTGGAGCAGGTCCAGAGGAGGTCCACAAAAATGGTCAGAGAGCTGGAACACCTCTGCTATGAAGAAAGGCTGAGAACATTGGGTTCGTTGGGCCTGGAGAAGAGGCGGCTGTGGGGAGACCTTACTGCAGCCTTTCAATATACAAAGGGGGCGTGTAAGAAAGACTGAGAGAGGCTTTTTACCAGGGCCTAAGGACAAGGGGCAACAGATTTGAACTGAAGGAGGTTGGGGTTTAGATTGGATATATGGAAGAATTTTTTTACAACGTGGGTGGTGAGACACTGGAACAGGTTACCCAGGGAAGCTGTGAATGCCCCATCATTGGAAGTGTTCAAGGCCAGGTTGGATGGGGCTTTGAACAACCTGATCTAGTGAAAGATGTCCAGGGCAGGAAGGTTGGCCTAGATCTTTAAAGGCCCCTTCCAACCCAAACCAGTCTGTGAGTCCCATGAAGTGAGGAGGCTACCGTTTGCCAGGGAGCAGTGTACAACTCCCATCAACTGCATCAACTTTTATCTCTGTTCTGCCATAGTGAAAGCTTGAAGAGCCCAACCTCATAAGTAATCCATAGCGAAAGGATGTGAATTTTTGTCTGCTTTCAAAAAATTATGAAATTTAAATTAAAAAGAGGGGAGCATGCTGTAGCTTGGAGGTAAAATCTGGTTCATTCTACCTGCCAGCTATTTACACTGATTGCTGTTGGAATCTTTACAGGGTAATGAATACCAAAAAAAGGAGGGGAGAAAAAAAAAAAGTAGATAAGGGATTTTAGAATGACTGCAGACCTACCTAAGCTGTTAAAGAAGTTACAGCCAGCCTTCTCATTAAACAAAAGTCTTTCATCTAACCCAGAAACCTACTCTGTAGGGTGTTTCTTTTATTTTGGACTTCCATAGCTATTATGGCAATGAGGGAGGCCCTGGGACAGGTGCTGGGAGCCATATGCTTCATCAACTGGCTGGAGAAAGGAGAAGAAAAATTTTAAAAAAATAAATAAAAAGTGCTACACAATGAAATCATCCACCTTGTCTCCACCTGGGTGGGTGGATAACTGCAGGCAGCAGGAAACAAGCATGCTGAATGTACCAGGGGCAGGATCTAACAAGGGAAAGAACCCAAACCCCTAAAAATCCAAGTGCAATCCGCAGAATAAACCCCTGACACAAAATTCAGAAATTAAAATCGTGGGCCACTGAAGTAACTGCTTTGCTGTTACAGCTGCGTATTTCCCTGGACTGTTTATGCAGTCCATGTGGTCTTCCACAATCATCTCTGCCTTGAACTTAGCTACCAGAGCTTCAGAACACCAAAGTCTGACAACAGACCGTGACCCTCACAGTGGCTAAGCAATAGTTTGACTGGATTTTTAGAAGACAACAGAGATTCTGAAGAATGGGACAAGCCCTGGAGGGATTTTTCATATCTACAGTTCAGCTGGGTCTTTGGGCAATCTAACCTTTCTGTGAGGTTGTCGCTGGATGTGGTGACAACAGCCAGGGCTGCAAAGGAGCCAGAGACACACGAGTGATTCAAGGCTTTTCCCCCAAAATGCCAGCCTATGCTGCTAAGTCACAGAAGCCTACTCAGGGCTCAGGTCCATGAGCATCCAAACTCATTGAGATGTGGGCCACCACCTCACAGTGTCCTAGCAGGCCCTTTGCAACTGAAAGAAGAGACTATAACGGCACTGATCTGGCTGAAAACTTGGTCAAAGAAAAAGGAGAGGGTAAAACCAAAAAATGTTGGAGGCAGCAGAGATCACCCAGGCACACAAGCCTGTGCAGCAGGGAGATGCTGGCAGCGGCAGCAGTGCTACCATTTGGACAGGGCCTGTGGTCACCTCTACTTGGCACCAAACCACAGTCAAGCTTACCTGCAAGATATACACAGCTGTTACTGCTCTTCATGTAGGGAAATAATAATTACAAAAAGCTTTAATCAAATAAAATCTTCCTTTTGTCTACCCTTAACCCTCCCTTTCCCTCCCACACTGAGCACTTCGCAGATTTTCCTTTCATTTTTAAGGGAAGTGATCTGGTCTCCTTGGAGGTAGGAATGCTCTTGGCTTCAGCAGCCTTTGCCACGTACATTAGTTATTATTGCTGTGCTTCAAAGGCTGGGTAGACCTCAGAGAGCACAGGTCCATCTCCCAGCTCACAGTTTAAGCCATGGGAACATTGCCAAAACAAAGTATAAAGGGAAACAAGACTAAAAAGCAAACAGAGGCATTCAGGAAGAAAGGCAGCACTGACACTGCTTCAAGCCCCTCCTCTTGGTCCCACCCATTTTAACAGCCCATCCTGTTGGCAAACATTAAATGCCATCGGAAAACACTAGAAATCCATAATCGGTCATTTTCCTACTTGAGATTTTCTTTGATAGTTGTTATCCATGTGAAAAAAAAGAAAGTGTTCGAAGACACAGGAAAATGCTTTTCTGACCCCAAATAAGTCCTCCTGTTGTGTAGCATTGCCAAAACAAAAGAAGTTCCTTTCTACAGGGAGGACTGCCAAGATGAAGCAAGTGCCTCTCCACAGGGAAGACTTAATCCAGTGTACACACCATCAGCATCAACAAAAGCTCTATCAAGGTGCTTAAGTTTCTGCACCAGGGCATACAAAAAAGAAAACCACCTGACCCACAGCAGTGCCAAGTAGCTTGGGACCAGTCTTATCTTGACTCATGATGGTTCCTGTCCCCAGCTTGCTGAAGCCTGAAACACCACCATGATGCTGCCCACCTTAAGTCCTGAAGGCTGCAGGAGACCAGGTTACATACTCTTGGTTTTCAATGAGAAGGGTGGCACCTCTCCCAGCCATCAGAGACAGTGGAAAGGAGACTGGCACGCATGAAGGACAGACAGAGCCTGTGTTTATCAGACTGGGAAATAGAGGCTCCCACAATGGCAAAGGCTGGGAGCTGGTGACTTCTGGCACCGGGACAGCTACTGCTCCACCTGCACATCATCTACAGAACAGGGCCAGTGTCCTGGTAGCAGGCAGGGGGCTGGGAGCTGTGGCCCATGAGGCCACTGCACCTGCCAAACCTGGGCCATGCAGCTCTACCAGGAGGCAGCAGGAACTGACAGCAATGGGCAACATCCTGCTGCCAGCCCGATCTGTCATCTAGGGAGGTTTGCAGCTTGCTGGGGACTTAGATCTGGGATGTTATGGAAAGACTGACAAGGCCTCTCCAGACCATAGACCCATCATCAAGTGACAAAGCTTTGGCAAACAAAGGGTTTGTGCAGGCTGATGTGATGAAGACAAATCTCAAAGATTAACAAAATGGAGGCTCACCCCAGGTGAGCCCAAATAAGCAAATTGCTGAGGCAACAGCACTGTGAGGAGCTCTCCTAGCACTTCTAGATCAGGGTGGCTCCCTGAAGGGGCTGTAAGCCTGAGGAGCAAACAGGAGGAGTTAGGAGCCTCCAAGCAGTTGCAGGGCTATGACCTCACTGGGGTCACAGAATTGCGGTGGAACAGTTACACAACTGGAGCACTGCCATGGCTGGGTAGGGACTGGGCAGGATGGTCAGGAGGCGCAACTTTATGTGGCAGAGCACTGGGAAGGAATGATACCTCGGGATTCCTGGTGACCCAGCTGAAAGCTCCTGGGTCAGGATTACAGGGCAGACCAACATGGACAACATTGTGCTGAGTATCTGCTACAGACCACCTGATCACAAGGGAGCAGATGAGGCCTTCTTCAGACAACTGGAAGACGCCTCACATTCACAGGCCCTGTCCCCTGGGGGCCCTGAACCACCCTGAGATCTGCTGGGAGGGACCACACAGCAGGATACAAGCAATCCGGGTGATTTCTGCAGCACCCTGATAACTTCCTGATACGGTCAGTCAAGGAGCTGGTGAGGGGAGCTGCTCAGGGGATGATGTCATACCTACAAAGAGCAACTGGTCAGGACCACGAAGGTTGGGGCAGACTTGGCCAAACTTACCACAATATGGTGAAGTTCAGGATCCAGAAAAGAAGGGAAAAAAGCAAAAAGCAAGATCACAAATGTAGACTTTAGGAGAGTAGACTTTGGCCCCTTCAGGGACCTGCTTGGAAAAATCCCCTGGGATATAGCCCTGGAAAGGAGTTCAAGAGACCTCGTTGATTTTCAAGGATCACCTGCTCCAGGCTCAATCCTTCCTCTCTACTCAGCACTGTAGAAGGCTCAGGTGGGAATCTTATCAATGTGGATCAGTATCTGAAATGGGATCAGGGGGATTGGTTTTAAAAAAGATGAAGCCAGACTTTTCTCACTGGTGCTCAGAGACAATGGGCACAAACTGAAATACAGGAAAGTCCATATAAATATACCAAATTATTATTTTTATTTTTTTTTACTGTGGGTACAGTCAAACACTGGAACAGGTTGCCCAGGGAGGTCATGGAGTCTCTTTTCCCTGAAGATACACCAAACCTGACTGGACCCTGCCTGAGCAACGTACTCCAGCTGACATTTATGACAATTACAACATTTTTTTATCAAAAGGGTTATATCCACAAATCAACTTTCCAGAATATTCTTACAACTCTACTCAACAGTTCCTAATCCTGAAGGAACATAAATCTTCAGACATTTAGTTTCCCTCAGTGCATTTCCACAGGCATCACAGGGCACCTATGCAAGTACCAAAGACCCTAGGCTGCTGGGATGTCCCACACCAAAGTACTCACGGGATTCCCAAAGGTGTTTTTTCCCCCATAGTGTCTAGTTTGCTGTTCAGTCTCGTAGATACATTTTCTCACTTACTGGACACAAAACCAAATCATGCTACAGTGCTGCATTCAACAGCCTTCCAGTTAGGATGCCACCAAAGAGACAGATTGCAATCTATAGATGGCCTCATGTGGAGAACAAATGACACTTATCGAGGCTAATGCTCCTCTGGAGTACTAAGACATCCACTTTCTTTTCAACCCAAAGAACATCCTGTACACACAAATATACACATTCAGTGTTACCCTCCAAATCAGGTACAGGTAGGGCCTAGGCTGCCTTTGCTTTCCTATTGCTTAGAAAGACCTAGTACCACTATCTTCATCTCTCCCCTGTCCCCAAGGGTTTAGTATTCCCCTCCAGAAGAGGGTCAGAACAGAAGTTCCCCCTAAAGCAAAGCAGGTTTCTTAGGTACTGAATTCAGATAGTGTCTAAACTGTGCCCTTAGCATTCTTCACTAGAACAGAAAACACGTCCACCATTGTATCCAACTCCATTTCATGAACGAGAGCCCCTGAATGAGGTGGCGATCCTTAATATACACACACGTGTCCCATCCAAAATAAAACCACACAGTGAAAGCCTGTAGTATGGTACCACCTCCACACTGTCATAGAAATGTTAAGGCTACACCCAAAATTTGTTTTTTCAGGAACTAAGACTGAAACGCTGAATGTTCTTCAGCATTCTCAGGAGGTACAATGAATTAGAATCCAAAGCAATCACAAAAGCAGACTCAAATGTTTTTCCTTGTTTCCTAAAAACAATGTTTAGTTTCCAAAGGCAACAACCTTACATTTTTAGTTTTTCACAAGAAGGAGTTCTTGCTTTTCTATGTAACAAGCCCAAAGATACCACCAATCTTCGGGAAAGGGAGGCTGTTAGTTCCTGAAAAATCTCTGTATCATAGAGATAGGCAAGATGAGAAATTCTTATCCAAACAGAAACCAGAAAGGAATAGCTGCATCACACAGCCTTTTGGCACCAAACCTTAACAGGGAGTCTAGTTTCTTTTAGCTTTCTCCTCCTTGCAGAAAGAACCTCCTTCCGCAAAAATCTCAGGAGCTCTCAAATCTCATCTCCTCCTGCAGTAAGCAGTTAGAGTCAGCACTAGTTAAAATGACTGCTATGCCTGGCAATCTGGATTTAGATAAAGCCATTTAGTTACATTTTATTTGGAGAAGTAAAAACAAGGGTACAAGAAATAGATTACCATGGATATTACTAAATATACATTGCCCTGAGCAAACCCTACATCTCAACCAACAGCTGTACAAATCACTGCAAAGTTTAACCACAGACTTCACTATGCACATATACACACAAAAAAATTTCCACAACTTATTTTTCTACAGGCACAGTTATTAGCCTAATTGTGCTTCGTTAACAAGATCAGTTTCTAATTCTAGGGGAAAAAAAAATAATTATACCACTTCCTCTTCTCCCAGGCTTTCAGCTCCTCCACATCTGACCTTCCAGGCTACAGCTTAAGGCAGCCAATTTAACATCAGAACTTCTTATAACCCGAGATAAAATTTCAAGTTCTTAAAAAAGAACATCACTATCCAGCTTCATCTGGTTGCTATTCTTGCTTGTTGTCAATTGAATTAGCAGTTTAACTTGTGTGTTCTCTCACTTCCAATGTGGTCTTTACTGAGGAAACACTACCTTTTCCTATCAGTTCCACCCGAGTGACACATTATTTCTGTGACCTGCTGCACTCCAGAAAGACACTGCCTACTCTCCAGTTTCTTGCCACCTCTCCAAAACTACAGTGCTATTGAGGAGGTGGCAGAAACCAAAACAACTAAACAGCTATTCAACCACTTCTGCTTTACTGGAGACTTCATTCATGTGTGACACAAACAAAAAAATTTCAAAGCCAGAAACTATCTCCAAAGATATAATTCCAGACAGTTTGGAAGAAAACCACAACATGTCAATTCCCTAGTTAGAAATTATTGCAGAATGCTACTTTTTTAGTGATGTAAGAATGCTTAAGGTAGTTAAAAAACCCTACCTCTCTAAAGTCCACTGAACTGTAAAAAGCCTGCAGTAATGATGAGTTACCAAGGCTTATAAAACATTTTATTTGAGCACATCCTTTGTAAAATTATCTTATTTTAAACGTAGCAGTACATGAAAGAAAATCCACCTTCACAAGTCGGCCCAGTACCTAATTACCCTTGGTGCCAAAATAAATCCACCTTTCTAGTGTGAATTCATTTAGCTTCATTTTCTTACTGCTGGAGTATTCCATGTCCATTACATTCAAGCAGCTCGTTACTAAGTATTTCTTGCATAGGTATTTACTCCCTAGAATTAAGTCACTCCTCAACTGTGAAGCTAAACATGTTGAGCTCCTACAAAACTTCCCATCTGTTTTTTCCAGTACCTCATTCATTCCTATAGCTCTTCCCTGAGCCTTCTCTCCAGCCTTTTACAGTCCCTCCTGAACTAGATGGCTTTCCAGGACCAGTTACACTAACGCAAAGAGACAAGATATACATATTTTAACTGCATTACAATCTGATCAAACAACTACCTTTAGCCAAGCACCAACTACGTATGACAGCTGTATGTGTACATCCCAGCAATGGATGTACTTTCCCAGCTTTCTCTCACTTTTTCCTTGCATTTAGGTGCTGGAGACACATTGCAGGAACTACAGTTATTTCCTCCCAGTTGTATGGCTTCCAATTTGTGTTTGCACAGGCATATTTTGCAAAGCAAGCTAGGCAGTTTTATAACAGTAATTGATTTATATTTTGTCTAGTCATCTATCATCTTCAAGCTGCTTGGATTTTTACCTCAAGTAACAGATGAAGATCTCAATCCATTACCACACAGTAAGGCCAGGAGCTAGTTTGTTAAGCCTCAGTGGTCTTTGCTTGCAACTGCGGTATCAGCCAACATCTCTAATCCATTCAGTTTCTTGTGTTTATTCTGTATTACTCCAGGCTTATATTTAAATACTGCAAAGATACCACGGCTCTAACCCTTGGGCCAAAATCTGGCCCTTCCCAACATCTGAATTCTCAGGAAGCCATAAATAATTCCCTGACAGCACCCTGCTTCTTCAAAGAAGCAGGTCACTATCCATTGCCCCCTTCCCCCAGCATACATAGCCAAGGGCTCTCCTTACACAATCCTCCAGTCTCTGAAGAGTCCATTTCTAGATCCATGGATTGCTAGAAAAAGTAACATTCAAGTTGAGGGAGATCTTTTAGTCACAAAGCAGGAACACAAGGCAAAATTAATTCATTAGCTCTCAGCACTTTTCAGACTGCTTGTCTTGGCTCTGAGGAAGACATAGGCAGTGAATTATACAAAGCACACAGCTTCTGTGTGGCTTACGTGGAAGCGGCATGTTACCACAACTGTAACTAACCAGGCGAGGCCTGGGTTCACAGCCATGGTGAAAGAGTTACTCGTGGTACCAGCTGCATCACATCTTTCCAGCGCAAGCTACACGCTTTTGTCAAAGTAACTCCTGAGAGGAGAATGGCCTCCTCCCCACAGCCCAAAACTGCTGCAGCCAAATCTATTTAGAGGATAAGGCAGCCACAAAGCTTTTCCTAGCAAGCCCTACAAACTGATGATGAAATGGCTGAAGCCAAGCCATTTCTGACTGAAGGACATCAAGCACTTTCAAAAGCAGGGTGAGATACTACTTCCTTTGAGGCTCCAGACTTTCCACACTTTCAGCTAACTTTCAGTTAATGTTTTTAACATAGTCACATCCAAACTTTGTAATCTTTGGGACGCTGAAAACTTAAAATTTCCACTTACTGATAAATAAGCATTAAACCATTCTTACTGGTTATTGCCATAGCACTCTTCAGTAAACACTGACTTTGGAGGATTTAGATGTATTTAAATATTATTCTTTCCTTCTCCCTCCCCCTCAGCCCCAGTCTGGAAAGAATTATTCTGCAAGTCAAATGACAATCATTTGACTCATACAAAACAACATGAAACAAGACTGTCAATAGATTTATACCACATCCTTTCAGGGTTCAGTTTAGTTTCACATAGTGAAACATCTCATGGCTTTCATAATTTTCAAGAGATAACTTGAAATTAGCCATACCACAAACACAGCAGTGGATACACAGTTTCCAATAACACTTAACTGTTGGGTTTTTTGTTTGGTTGGCTGGTTGATTTTTTTTTTTTCCTGTGCTCTGAAGACAGAAAACCCTCATCATACACAGAAACAAAATATGCTATTTTTAAAGCATATTTAAACATTCGGCTATTTTTAGACTTTTTTCCTCCCTAGGAGAGTGTTATGCAAAAATCAATAGATAAGAGTCTACTGTTGAAGACATAGCACACTAGTCATAAAGATACATGGCTGACATTATTCTAGACGTAAATTCGGAACAATATTAAACTTTAATCTCATTCTTATGGTGTTTCATGCACGGTTTCCAAAACAAATAAATGAACCACTGCCTTTGTGTGTGTCCCCCACTACTTTTTTTTTTTTTTTAACTATAATTTTTATTTAAATAAGACACAGGAACTTCTATACCGAAAAAATACAAAACAAAAGCCACACATTTCCTTGTGTAAAGCAATATTATGTGATAATTTGAATACTGTTCAGCACAGTGGCTAGAAATAACAGTACAACTATGTACAAAACTTTAAACAATATCTGACAAATTTCTTCAGCTGGATATAGAATACAATTGAGATAAACAACTTCTGGGAAATTTACATGGCAAAGCATTAGCTTTAAAACATTTGGTTCAAAACCTTCAAATCTGCTAAGAACAAATGTTCAATTTAATTAATATTTAGTTTCTCATGGAAAAAATAAAAAGAACACATAATGGCATTGCAAATATTGTACAGAGTTCATTGCTGATCTAAAAACCACTCGTTGTATCCCCTGGCAACCTAACACCAGTAACTGAGACTACAATTTCTTATCTGGACAGAACCAGAGCATAAAAAGGTCATCATACCGCAATGTGAACCTAGAAAGAAAAACATTAAAAGGGATCAATACTTACATCATGAGTATTCTCTCTCCTTTATCTTCAGTCTATAAAACATAGTGTTTTCACCTAGGCCTGAGATCAGTAGGATTAAAGATGGCTGCTGTGTTTCAAGAAGGTTTTTCACATGAAAATGGTTAGAGACAGATCTCTCTCTCCTTCTATATCTTCTGCAAGGGGAGTCAAAAAAACAGTGACTGTTTTATAGGCTGCAAATTCCACCTTGTAACACAGTATTAGCAAAACCTCAGTAATAAAAAGAAACCAATGCTTTATCTCCAAAGAAAGCACGTATTAAGTGAGTAGCTATTGGTGGCTCACTCTCTCCCCCCTCCAATCTCATCTTCAAAAGAGGAAAAAAACATAATGGAGCAAGTTTAAATGCTCAGTAGCTGCAGGCTACTAATCTCCTCAATTCCTGGAAAAGGTGAACCTTATTCTCTTAGGAGCAGACAGCATAAATGTAGTTCCACTGAGCTGAAAGCAATGGAGCAAGAACATCAAGTTTATTTTGCCTTTGGGGTCCTCTTTGTATCACAGGAAATTATCTCTGAAACCAATGCTCCTCTTGTTCCAGTACAACAGAAGAGCACCACTAACCCGTTCCTGCCGTGTACTATTTTGAGAAAGTGTCCAGCCTGCAAAACCAGGATTATTTTACAAGGATTTTTTTTTTATTTATTCACACTTAAGAAGGGGGCAAAACACACTTTTACACACACACAACTTAAGTAACTGAAAGTTATGGGAGAAGCTTTGATTAAGCAACATGAACTTAAAACTATTTTCTTCCCCACCCCTCTTAGAACACCCACTTGCTACTTTTGGACTTTATTCCAAACACAATTACTCACTACATAAATAAAATGCTGCTCATCTAACACTGCTTGGCAAAATCTGAAAACCTACTTCCAACCAGCAAATGAATGAACATTTCCAAAAGAGAAACTAAACATTAATTTGACTTTTAAACGGTAACAGTAGCATTTCACATCCTTAACTGCCAACAAAAACATGAGAGGAAATCCCCATCACCCCCTGTGAAACCTGAAAGAATTTCTGTCCTTGAACAAAAACATTCTTGTCTTTCAAAATCCTCTTACACACAAGTGGAATGTTTCTCATGTACAGCCTAGTACTGAACACTTTATTTGCAACAGTTTAACAGTCATTAACTGAGCAACACCTGAAACCTTTAAATGCCACTTTTTTACATATATTGAAATGACAGTAAATGCAACAGTTATTTTACTTGTAAGCACATGACAAAGTGATATACATCACAGATTTGCTGGTTCTCCTCATCTTCACCCATGTCCAGGGTCATCGTTCACCTGGATCTGAATGCACTTATTCCAAGAAAGTGGAATGTAATGAGGAAATATTAATGCATAAAATAAGGAAAGGCAAAAGAGTGATGTTCCCTCTTTAGCTTTGTAGCTGTAAAATATTTTATATCCCAATATGATATACATTCCAAGTTACCTGAGTTTACACTTCGAGAGAAGTACCTGAAGCTAGGCCATAGGGTGGGCACTGTGCAACTGTTGTGGCCTTTTTTTTTTTTTTTTTGCATTGTGTGTATTACAGAAGTTAGAAACAAACACCTGGATCAATTGTAAACATAATCCTGAAGTACAGTATTTTCCATAGGACACAACACAGCAAGACATTTTCTATTCAGACAGGCAACTTTTTTATATATATATAGAGCTTATTTATACTGTAGAATTTGAAACAGAACACAGGACACAGTACTAATCTGGTCAAACATACTATGAAATGCATA
Organism: Antrostomus carolinensis; assembly: GCF_000700745.2. NCBI lineage: Eukaryota > Metazoa > Chordata > Aves > Caprimulgiformes > Caprimulgidae > Antrostomus > Antrostomus carolinensis. Next base: position 19,416 of record NW_010290500.1, on the reverse strand, counting down.
GTCTCCACTTAAAATGCTTAATGATATATGGATTCTGCAGGCATTACTGCTTTCTCACAAAAAATGCTGAATATGAATTCTGTCCCTGCCAAGAACAACGTTGAGATATTTTTCCGAATGCTGCTAAGTATTCCGTGTTGTTCTGAAAGGTTGCCACCTCATGCAGATGCATCTGAACTATTATCTCCTCAATCCTTCTTTCATGGCAGAGGCCTGCTCCACCTTGGTCTAGATTAACACATAGCTCTGAGGAGAGGAATGGTCTTCAGTCTGAATTTCTTGCAAAAGCGGCTGCTGCAGTTGGGACGGTTGCTGTGCTGGGACCTCTGTAGAGTCCATTGTGCTGGTGTCATCTGACAGAGATGAGAAAGAGACCCGAGATGAAAGCTGCTCAACAGTCAGGGTACTCAAAGCTGTGCTTTGACCAGAGTTTGGAGAGTTCTTCAGTGTCAGGTCTGAAGCAGGAAGAAGGGGGCCCAGAAGTTTTACAGGACAGAAAGCTGATCCGGTTGGGATGAAATTAACCTTGTTTTTGTCAGGACATGAAAAGAGAGGGGCTGAGACAGGCTGACGAGACCTGCAAAAAGAAAAAAAGATTATGTATCTGGCCAACCAAAATGTTTTATATGTCATGAGCTTTGTGGTTCTAAACGTTGCTAAAATGTGAATGACAGGGAATGGGATTAACTGGACAGAGGGCCAAACATCTTCCATATTGGTAGTCAGCTAACTGATCCACAGCATTAAAAATAATAGTACTGTCACAAAAATGACTTGATAATTACTGGATAAACATGCAGCTTCCAGAAAAAAAAAAAAAAAAAAAAAAAAAAAAAAAAAAAAAAAAAAGGCAGTACATACACAGGAAAAAAATGCCATGGCAATTTATAATGGCACAAATTCTTCTTTAATAAAAACAATGCAGCAACAACACATTTAGTCATATTAAATCTCTTTTGAGAACCTCCATGAAATAGACCTCTCCTTTCCCATATTCCATAATTTGTCTGGAGGCTTCCTCCATAACCCAAAATTGCTCCTTCACCATCCAGCAGGCAATGAATACTGTTAGAGCAAGAAACATCCCCTCCTTAATTCTTTCATCCACAGAAGCTAAGCATGCGACCTCGACAGCATGTGCTCAAGTACTGCTGGGTCTAGAGGGAAAAAGACATGATGTCCAAGAGTTTAATTTCCGATTCCTTGCTCAGCAAAAATATTGAGCAAAGTCTATGCCATAAGTATACTACTGTCTACTTTACATAGCTTTCATTCCATTTTATACATACCAAAATGTGAGCTATGCTTGAAATTGATGAAGAATTATGACAAGGAGAGTTTTTGTTTTAAGCCACGAACATATAAAAAGTTAATAAAACATATATGAAAGGAGGTTTATAAATGCTTACGAAATTAAATGTACCTTATCTTTTCTGCTTGGATTTTTGTGGCCTTTTATAAACGCACAAAAAGAGTTCAAGCATAAAAGACTCCATTTCCTCTTCAAATCAACGTGAACACTTCAACTTCTCTTCTGTACAAACTCTAAGAATAGTTTGCTCCTGAAAAACTCATCAGCTGGAATAGTTTATTCATCTGCAGTTGAATAGGTTCAGTAAACAGGTTTACTGCTTTGCAGATACCAGCTGATATAAAAGGCATTACTTACGACATTTCCTCAAAGACCTTCACTCGCTCACATCCCTCTGGGGGCTCTCGTTTGAACATGTAGCTGTTGTTTGGTTTGGGAGATGAGGCATACTTGGGCAACGGTGAGCTACTCCCACTGTCTGAAAATTTAAAGCAGTTATATTACTAGAGATTGAGAGTGCTTTTTAATTAAATTTGATTTCCAAACAAGATGCCTTTTTTCACAGTTTAGCCACTATGCTGGTCTGCTTCTACCACAATGCTTCCTTTATTGCAGGCTATTTCTAACACCCTTGTATAGCACATTACTTCTGAATAAAAGCTTCAGTGCAGCAGTAATCTGTCATATAACACCACATAACAGGAGGATATTTTTATCCAGAACACTGCAATCAGAACAAAGCAGAGCTGTGATCCTGGAAACAAATACATTCTTTATTGTGTATTTCAAAAAACATAAATGAACAAGGTAATATGCATAATACATGCAGAAGAATTATGAGTCGTAATGATAATACGCCTTTCACTGTATAAACACAGTTATTGAAAATGTGTGTACACAGCATGTATCTTATTTTAAAACTGGAATATTGACCTCATTAGTCTCATGAATAGTTCAGAAGTTGCAAAGGAACAAAGCATGTTTGTAACACAGGTACCGATACCTCATTGTTACAATGTCCTACTTTACTTGCTTCACAATTGGGAAGTTGTTTTAGAATCCAAAATAAAACTTCCACAATTCAGTTCTCTCATCACTACTAACTATATGATACAGGTATTCTTCATAACTCTAGCTGTCTGGGTATCTATTACTAGACACACTTAGAACTAAAGGTGTGAAGATGTCTGACACAAGGCAATAGGCAGATTTCTTTGTACTTCTCAGAAAGTATGAGAGATGGCTCAACTCTGGTAAAGACAGAAGCACAAAAGTTTGAAAAAATAAGACTATGAAAGGGTTTACCTTAAACATTCATCCTGACAACTTGAAATTCAATGCATTAAGGAAATAAAGTAGGTACAAAAATAATTATTCACAGAAAAACAGCTTACTGCAGTGGCTTTTACCTTTTCAAAGAGCAACATCTATCTCAGGCTAGTATTAGTGGTTCTCTGTTCTCTGCTTGGGCTCACAATTAAAAAGAATGAAGTGAAATGGCAAAAATTAAAGAGGATCCTCCAACTTACAAATACACTGTATTTGGAGAGAAGTAACTGCCCTTGCTTTAGCTCCCTTCCACCGATGTGGCACACCTTACCATTTTTAACTGGGATACCTTGGTTTATTCTCCTGTTGTTTGCGTGTGCCCTTTCAGCAACACTGGAAAACCAACCAAAGCTTCAAGCGCTAGGATCCAGATTCACTGAGGTGTATAAGGATGTCTTTAACAGCTTGCAAACAGTAACTACATAAACATTTGTACAACCATGACTCAAATACAAAGGCTAATCATTAGAGGCTTTGAAACATCTCTGCTTCCTCTTACAAGACACAAATCAACTGAAATGTCACATTTCCTTTTGGAGATTTACTATGAAAGATATGAGAAAAAAAACCCAAACAGTTAAAGCAAACCTCAGTAGTGTATTGATTATTCAGCTCTTCCCTGCTATCAAGTGAACACAGAACTTCTGTTTACAGAACTTTAGGTGTTAACTGTACGAGGGTAGAAAAAGCTTAGAGACAATACAGATATTTGCCAAGCTGGGAGCATGATGGTCCTGTTGGCATCTTTCCACTGTTGGCCCACACAGCTCATTCCAAACGCAGAAATCATTAACAGAACCCAGACAGTTTGTTTCCTCCTTCTAATATTTAAAATTGAAGATCCAAGTTTCTATTTAAAAAATTTGAGACACAAAATGTGCTACTGTTCATTCTACCAAGTAGTGGAAAAGTGTGGAAATACATCCAAGGAAAGAATCAAAGTGAATTCAAAGTTAAGTCAGTTCTTGGAAGATTTAGAGTCTCGTCTAGCCAGTTCAGTTTTCAATCAAGTTTTTGGTTTATTTAACCCTGTCTGGCTGAAACTTTCTATATAAGACAGCTGTTAAACAAGTAAAAAAAAAAAAATATATATATTGTATAATTTAAGCATTCTGCTCCTCTCTTTAGCCTCTCTGCTTTTAAAGCTTACTGCATTGTTAGCTTTTCTTTTTGACCAAACACATACCACTACTATTTGAAAAATAGGTATGGTTATTAGGAGGCTCACACGTACAAGCTTGGCACTGGTTGTACACGTACAGCAGCAGGGCGAGAACAGAAGGGTACTGGGAAAATAGGCCATGAGTTAAAGCGGTAAGAAGTGGAATTTACAGCTTAAGCCGCTGTCCACTTGTGTATCCTGTAAACTCTTAAGTGCTACACTGTCATGTTATTAATCCTTAATGACACAAACTGCACATGTGCATGCTCAAACTGCGGTTTTTACACATTTTTTTACTGTCTCACAGGCTGCGATGCGTGAGCCTCCATGTCAGAGGACACGTCTGCGTCCTCCACGCTCCCACCAGTAGGGTGAGCTCTGCTGGCGCACTGCAACCAACTCATCACGTTTCATTAAGATGACAATGATTGAAGATTAACAGATGTAACCTTTAAAGTGAGTTTTGTTACCATAACCACATAGCAGACAATGTGGAGCCTATTACACAGAGTTTTTAAACATAAATATTCAAAATGGATATATTCTGTTATCCAGAAAATGTTTAAGACTGAAATTGAACATTAAAAATACTATTTTAACCAGAAGACTTAATAACACAATTTTTTACTTGCATATATTACAGCAATAAAAGAAAAAACTAAAAAAGAATCAGTAAAATTTTTGAGTGACAAAACTTAAAAGAAACAGGAAACTGCCAGTGAGCCTTGGGATTTGTTTTGATAGATTAAAAAATAGCTCTGTTTCTTAAGACTACTCAAAGACTTCCTACACAATATTAATTTTAAAAACCACGATTCAGACGCCCAAAAGTTTAAAAGTATCTTTAGTCCATTTTCACAAAGATGTTGCTTTTAACAGCCTGCTATTTTTTTCAGGAATACACAATGCTGCACAAAAGTACCTAAATAAAAATCTCTCAAAAACGGGTTATGCTCTATTTTTGTACGAACAACTACCCCCCCCCCGGCCCTCCCCTAAAAAAAATTAAATTAAATTAAATTTTTTTAAAAAATCACATGCTTCTATCTTAGGATGCCTTTGAACTTTACCTCTGTTACAGCTACTAAGTATGCTGTGTAGCACTCTGAATTATAGTCTCGGGGACCAGAGTATCATAAAACAGATCTAGTGAAAGTGGAAGCTTAATGTAGCAAGGCAGTCACCTTGCAATAGGCTGATACTGGAAAATAAAATCACAAAGCCAGGTGCCATTAAAATACTTACTCTCTCACCCTTCCCTCTCTGCTCCAATCAATACCATTTAGTACCACTGCTCCATTTGGAGCAGTATCATGGGCCTTTTCTGAAATTTAGCTTTCACTTTCTTTTGAAAAATTCAGTAGATTTAGCAGTGTCTCGCAGAAATGTAAACCAAACAGCTGATACAGTCCAAAGAGCAGCTGTGAGGGCCTCAGGCCAAAGCACAGCTTTGCACAAGAAATAAAAGATGCTTTAGAAATGTAAAGCAGTGCTGTGCCTGTACAGAGTGCTGGCTCCTCTCACCGCTCATGTCTCTCAGTCAAACTACTAACCTTCCTTTCCAATTCAGCAAAACACTCGGGAGCATTCATAAATTGATAATTATATTTTTAAATGGTAAAGCCAAGTTATTCCTACTGAGAGGAAAATAAAACCACAACTTGAGAAAAGTAGAAGAAAAATATCTTGGGTTTAAAATGTCTACATTTGGTTTTATGTATATGCATTTTTCAAAACTTAACAGGCCTTACAGCAAACTCGTGATAGTTTTATTCTAGTATCACAAAAACCTTTAAAACGAAAGTGCAGAAACTTGGTGAGTTTTGTTCTATAAAGCAGTCAACATCCACGAGAGATGTTAGGAAACTGTCTCTCAAAACTTGCTATTCCCTTATAATTTCTACCTATATCCCTTATTTATCTACAATTTAATTATTTTGAAGATAACATTCTTATTCAGAACAACAGGCCTGTGGGATCTTAATAATCAAAGAGTGAAAGGCACTTTTCTAACTATATTTTACAACCTCTGAACAAGTTACTTTCTGTTGGAAAACCGCTGCGCATTTTTCTAGTTTCTATCTTGTCCTTAGAGAATGAAGTTGTGTGATGAGCAGTTCAAGCTTTTCTCTTTCAGCATTAAGTATCTTAAACTATTTTAAAAATGCAATTATATTAACTTTACAAATCTGGCTGTTTATCACCATCACCTATACACAACCACTAAAGCAGACTTCTGATACAAACCTAACATTAAAGCCAGTTTTAACACCAAAATCAACAAAGTATCTACTCATTGTGAAATTCGGCAATAAATTTTACTCTAACTAGCTGTTCAAAAAGTCCAAGAGAGGAGATAAAACCCTTGAGAAGCATTAAGAAGGTCAGATGCACTGTTTCAAACTGTCTCCACTCACTACTGCCAATAACACACCACTGAAAATTCCAGTTACTGTGGTAACTGAGTACTAACTGCAAAAGGAATTATTCTTTTCATTTCCTTGCTTTTTAACTTGCATTTGTTATCAGGACATAAATGAACAATTTTACCTGGCAAGACGTTTCCCTGTGTGCTAGTACTTCAGTGGATGTCTCTGTAGTGACTCAGTATTGACAACACATTACAATTTGCATGCACACTATAAGAAAGAGAAATAGGGTGGGGGGGGAGCTATCATCTCCGTTATTTTTGGAGCATGGCCAGCTGTCATGCTGAGCTAAGACTTTTACTTTTGATGTGGTTAACTTACACACACACATCCACCCACCTCCAATTCAGGATTTGGGCAGGTGGATTTGTTTTCCACTACTTCCTTTTAAATCCAAGGTGGGAAAGAGCTATTTTTCAGAAACCAAGAAAAGCTACTATTATTTCTCCACTGCCTTCCCCAATCCTATTCCCAAATTAGTTTAAGAATTATCAAACAGAACATTTACAGAAAAAGCTTAACCCTACTTAAAACCTCAAAATACTGCTGTTTTTAGCTCATTAGTAGATCCATGCTAAATCTCAAAAAGTTTTAATTTCCTCTGTGAAACTTACTACTCTTAGCTTGCATATTTTACACAAAACCCTGCATCCCTCCAAAGTCCATGTTTCCAACTAATAAAAGACTTCAGTCTAGCTGACCAGAAGCCCATGAATAATTTCATTAGTAAACAGCTGTCCAAAACATCAGTCTTTTTACACTGGTGCCTGTATTTTCATACTACATGTTCTGTTGGTAACTCTTAATTACTGAAAATCCAGTTTACTCCCTCTACAAAACCAAATGATATTTTACAGACTTTGAAAAAAATGCAGGATATTGACATATAAACACGTAAATTATTCTAAAATTTTGGGTTGTTATGCAACATACACAGGCAAATAATTACTCTGCAGCAGATTGTTCAAACTCATATCTGAGCTCCTCACCAAATAGCTGCAAGTGGAATAGGAGAGTTCAGAAACAGGGTACTTTTAAAAGCAGTCCAAAACTTCATCACCATTTTGGTCAGCAAGTAACTCACCCATGATGAATATACAGTCTACCACAAACCTCCCTGAAACCCTTTTAAACACAAACATGTTACAATCTGAATTCTTCACATTAGAATCCTCACAAATAGTTAAGACTGTTTGCTGTGCTCCTCTGACGTATTTATGGAAGATGTTTGTGAAGTTTCACAAACAAGAGGGAAAAAGATATGTAAACAAACAAAACCAATTTTACAATAAATCCTCAATCCCTCCACAACAATCAAACAAAAACAAAAACTGATGTAATGAGCAAAATGAAGGTAGTGGTAAAAGCAGGACACCACATGCCTCCCATAGGTAAAGGCAGGCCATTCTACTCTCACCTTTATCACGGTCATAGAGTAAATCTTCTGTTGAGCAAGGACTCCCATCCTGAGATTCAGGAGGGCAAAAGGGAGAGACACATGGTGAATGACTGCTGCAGCTGCTGCTGTGCTCCTGGACAGAGGGAGTCTGAGTGTCAATGCTTCGTGTACTACTGCTACGATAGTGAGCAGGTAATGGGGCCCTTCGACCATCAGGGATATCCAAAGGCTGGAAGAGAAACAAGCAATTCAGGTTACAGAAAAGATCAAACTCTCAAGCAATGTCAGCCTGTAGCACTCATAAATGAAGTAATGAGACAAGGCCTTCAGGAACAGGAAACAAGTCATTTTTGAAAGAACAACTTTTACACAAGAAAATAATGTAACATACAATGGACACGATACATTAATTATGCTGAATGCTGGGCCAATGTGCAGATGTTCTAAGCCAACTATATCCTCTTAATGCAAAGTTAACACCAGAATGCACTTCAACACACACCAGGATTATGTTTTTATATTTTTTTTATGATAGTTCAAAAAAGCGAGCCTCCCCAACAAATAAATCTCTAATTACACTTCGTAATATAACTTTCAATAAAGGTCACTTATTATGAAGGAAAAACAAGTACGCTGACAGAGATCACATCTGGGTAAAAGGGAAAGTAGAAAATGTCAAATACAATGGCATACTATTGTCATAACAACCAACTGAATTACAATTACAAATTAAACCATCCAAGTTTTGCTAGTAAGTCATAATTCTCTAGCACACCTCTACATTCCATCCTTCACTTCTATAGGTGATCTCTGACAAAATGGCAACTAAGCAGATGATGTACAGGTTTCTACAAGGTTCACAAGCTTTGTCTTGAACGAAAGCTAGTAAGCACTGCCTGCTCATATCAGCCTAGTTGGCACTGGTCAGAGTGATCTTGCATCCCATTCTGCACTATACTGCATAGACATGTTCACAGTAGATTGGCACACTCTACTTACTTCTCCTTCCCAGTGGAAAATTAGCTTTTTATGATAGACAGTGCTGCTTTAAATGTAAGAAATAAAATGAGAATTACAGTTTTGCTTAAAAGAGAAGTGGAAAAAATGCCTGCAAGATTTAAATATCCTTTTTACCCTGACTTTAGTGAGGATTGTACTCAAGCCATAGAGATAGCTTAAATGTTCTAGCTACAAAAAAATAACGTCTTTATCCTTCTCATTTCAAGTGAATATTTTTATTTAATTGCTCTTCTCTTCCCCATATATTCTAAAACTGTAACAGAGACTAAAATTAATCCCAACACTTTTGCTAGCAATAAGGACATGAAAGCTATTGGCCGAGTTCTGCCTTCTCCCCTTTTCAGCAATAGCCTATCCAGAAAATCAACGCATATTATATAGAGGCAGACGTAGCAGAGTGGGAAGATCCTTTTCTTCTTATGAGCCTTCCAGTTAATAACATTCCACATTTCAATTAAGAGCAAAGAAACACACTATAACAACAACATCACAGTTATTATGCCAAATGCTAAAAAGTTTGGACACAGCTCTGTAGTCTGTTCCAACAGCTCAGTTCACATTGCATATGTGTTAAAACATGACTACATGTTGCTATTCCCATCACCCCCAACAGGCCATGACTCATTCAACACACAGAACAGACCTGAAGCATTATGTCATTTGTTACACAGACAGAAGAGAGGTAGAAAACAAGACTGAAGCTGTAGAAAGAAAACAGTCTCATAGTCAGTGTAACCAAAAAGATAACTGCTATGCAGAACAGCGTTTTTATTTCCGTCGCTGGCACAAAAATTCTGTGAGATGCCAGGAAGGCATCTGAACCAACCTCTCTCTTTTGTGGTATCTTTTCCAGATGCCCAGTCTATATAGGACAGATTTGCAAAAGTCTTCAACATTCACAGATGCAGTAGGAGACTATGGGAGCTGCTCTTTAAACTCCTAAAATGACATGCAGTATCCCGAGTTACCTGAAGAATCACATTACAGAAGCCCGATGGTTCTGTGTTTCTTCATCCATAAAGTGCAGATAATACCACCCTTATTCTCACATAGGTGAGATAAAAAGAGAAAAAAAAAATTCAGACACTATCCTATTATATAGAAGCAAAAACTGAGGAAGAAATTCAGATTTCTGACTTCAAAGCAAGGTTTAACAGTGAGCATTACGACACATATCTAATGAGGGGAAAACAAAAAACACTGAACAGCTGCTCATTAAGCACACATTCTATGCTCTACGTAACAGGGAAAGCAAGGATTCCAGGGGAAAAAAAAACAACCCCAAAAGAGTAAGTGATCACGTAATTAAAGACTTCAGGATAGTACAGATGTTCTTCCACACCTGGAGGAGCAACGTAGTCTTATGGAGTCAGCAAGTATATCCCAAGCCACATATTTGAACCTCCACTGAAATGAAATTTGAGGTACAAAAAGTTACCCATATTTTTAGACACACCTCTAAATACACACACAAGTAGAAAAAGCTAAATATTTATCACACTTTCCAAGTAAAATAACTTTTAAGGCATAGAAAATGACTGCAAGTATTCCAGATTACTGAGTTTCTGTGTTTATCTTTCCCTGAATATTGAATCCAAGTTTTGACAAGTGCAAAAAACTTCATGAAAACAGCAACTAAAAGTATCCCACTTTTTAAAAATTTTATGCATTAAACTTGATCAACATAGACCTGATCAATGTAAAAAAACGCAGAAGTTACCTTCCATGAGTCATGCCTAAACTATTCTAAAAACTGAAATCCTCATAATCTTAGAACATAAGAAACAGGGTAATGAATTTGGTACAGCTGCTATTAGTGTTCGTAACACTCAATGCATGGAACACGACTTTATTGGATTCTGGATTCTATAGACTGTTTTGTAGGGGGTTTGTGCAAGAGCGTCCAGTCAGGTACTAACCTTATGCCAAATGCATTCTGACATGTCACCTGCCAACGCCTATGGGACAGTGTGTTCCTGGAGACAGTTACGTACAACCCTCATCTCCCTGCACAGGTTATGGGAACGCTCCATTTGACAACAGCACGCATTTCTCTACACACTGTTAAAATTCAGCACATTGTTTTCAGTATCAATCTCTTCTCTGGAAAAAAACCCAAGAACATCCTATTTAGCAGCATAAGGAATGCTATTATGATATAATATACCCATGGGAGCCTTAAAAATAATCTGTTCTTCACAAGCCTTGCATCTGTCTGGGAGGCAACTTCTTAAGAGCAAAGCATTCAATGCTTTTGATTTTAAAATGGTTCTCTAGACTGGAATACAAAGGCAGATACAGGAAAGTACATCTTCCTCCTAGCATCAATGAAGTCATCAGTGCATTAGGCAAGATGCAAGTACAAAAACCATAATGTATCCTGGGAAGGAGCACTCAGGAAAAAAAAAACAGACTTTTCACATGAAGGTCATGAAGATGTAAGTAAGGATCCCCTGCATCTCTGCAAGTCAGAATAACAGTCCTCTTATTACAGAATTACATTTTCTGATAGGTACATAAAACCACCCTGCTATCTACTTCTAAAAGCATTAGAAATCAAACAAGAAACACAATCACTTTATTTATATTGTGTGGTAATCCGTCAAAAATGCTTAATTTCCAATTACTTCTGTATACTTGAGATCCAGTTCAGGTAATATTTTTTTTCCCTAACAGAAGACCTATGAACATGTTTGTGTCCTGCTACAGCGCACTCTTCGTTATTTTTACAGTGTATTCTGTAAGAGGGAACCTCTTACCACTCACTTCCTACAGTAAGTCCGTCATCTTATTGTACCAAAGTCTCCAATGTTTGTGTTGTGCAGTCACAACAGGACAAATAACAAAAGCCTGTCACAACTTCACAAAAGGCTGATTGCCTCTCAACAAGTTATGGTAGGAATAGAGACACAACATAACAATTTCCTGGAAAGTTAGTCAACAAGTTATAAAATAGAAAGGAAAATATATCCAGGATCTTGGAATAAATGCATTAGAAAATGAATTCAAGTTTATTAATAAGGCTGAGGAGAAAGAAGCGATTTAAGTGACTCAAAAAAAGACAACTAACTTAAGCTTTATAAAAGAAAAAAAAGAGAACACTTTCAGCTAACTAAGCAAGGTGAATGATCTGAAAAAATACACACATACTGTAAAGAAACTGTAAAGAATTAAATATTTGGAATGTTTTGACTACTTACACTGCAATCCCTCAACATTATGGTCAATTAGATTATTAAAAGGTAATAACAATGACATTATTGTATGATTAACTATTTTTGTGAAACAAAAATAACAAGACTAATGTTTACAATGATTATTTTTAATTTTATAAAGTAGTTGTACTTTTATAAGTACAATTTCTATTATCATTAAAATACTTTAAAAAAGCAAAGCAGAGCATTTCAAAGAACTAACAGAACTAAGTCAGCACGAGAGAAGACATATTCCAAACCAATTTATACATTTTTAAGAAGCAGGATTACAAAAGTTCAAGTCAGCAAAAGGGAAAACAGAATGTAACATCATAGCCTACAAAAAAATCAAACAAACAAGTCTAAAAAATAAATGTAATTGACTAATGTATCTGAAGACTAAGCAAGGAAGTATGAAACTGGGAGGAAAGTATCACTGGTTATCCATTTTAACTGGGAGCTAAATTAAAAAAGTAATTCAAGTAATATCCATAAAACTATCGATAAAACTGCTTTAACCTTAAGCTTATTTTTGTCCTATGTATCACCTAGTCTGAATTCAATATATGAACTAAGAAACAGTTTGTTAAAAAAAAAATCACAAGTTTCTCATCTTTTCCCTATAGACTAACTGAAAAATATTCAAGACACTAGTCTAAATTTTAAAAGATTACAGAACTAAAATGCATTTTATTTTACTTGGGAGAGCACAAGTGTGGTTATCGAAATGAAACTGAAGAAATCAGAAAGCTATTAATGTGGTACCTAAATTTGAAAAAAGGAAAAAAAAAGTTAGGTAGTGAGCTGCACCTAAAATAAAGGTAATATTTCTTCTCAGTGTTTTTAGCAGGTTGTATGCTATTCCCCAAATCTTTTCTGGCAAATGAATACAGATTCACAACAGTGCACAAAGTGTTTTAAGCAGCTGGATAGATCAATTCATATGAAAATTAAGGTTTGAACATGCACACTGTTAAAACTGTGAAGTAAACATGGAAACAGGTTAAAAACACACCACCTGAAAAATCTAGACACACAACAATATTACAAGTGAGCCTACAGAATAATTTATCCTTCACACATCACCCAAAGCAACCAACTACCTTTGACTGCTATTTTAAAATACTTTCTAAAAACACAGAATGTTACAGAAAGAAAGAATGGCAGAAGACTGACAGAAAAACAAATGCTTTCACTAGCAGTGAAACTAATGAAGTTTGGTTTCCTATGGTCCTATCTTTTGTTCAGTAATTCCTAACCTTTAACCTAGCTGCCCCAACTCCCCCAGGCTAAAAACTGTTGTATTAGGAGAAAGTTCACCAGCAGTAAGATTGAGTAAATTACTCTTGTTATGATCTTCCATAAATAAGCTATGAGATCTAGTAAACTCAAAGACAGTGCTAGGAATCCCACTTTAGATCCCACTACACCAGACTTCACAGAAATTAACAGTTACATAGCAGGAAACGACAAAGATGGACTTGATTTCAAGGGCAATGTCTAATTTATGACTTTCTTTTGTGTCTGAAGACTCTCCCCAGCTAGATGTTTGGAGGAAGAGTTCACTATTGCCTTGGTTGCATAAACTGCTGAGCACCTCTGGCCCCAGTCCAACAATGCACTTAAGTATGTGCTTAACCATTTTGCTGGATCAGAGCCAGTACATTCAGTAACTTAGGAGACCGAGTTCTGCATCCCAAGTAATAAGCTGTTAAAGCCCAAGGACAACACTTATGAAGATTATTTGTCTGATAAATAAATTAAATGTCCTCTAAGCATAGGAAATTACAAACCTAGCCATAGCAACATCAATGGTGGCACTGTAATACATACCTTTTTATACTCTCTTTGGAGATGGTGCAACAAGGTTTATTGATTGGGGTTTCTGTTTGGGTTTGCGTGTTTGTTTATTTCTTTATTTCCCTGTTGCAACACACATCCCTTCTAAAGGGATGAGACAGCCTTAGGAAAGCAAACTCACAATAAAACTTCTACTACCACAGTATTTCACTTTGAAGATTGCTTTGTCCGCACAATGAAGAAGCTAAGACTATTCCAAAGCTTTTTAAGTTTACTGACAAAATGAAGAAATACAAATATCATATTTTGGAATGTTACAACTTTGATTAAAGTTTTATAGCTTGACTCGCACAGTGAATTGCTATTACATGACCATTCACAAGAAAAGAACCTACATCTTAGAGAAGATGAGAAAAAACAGTAGTTTAACCCACAGCAGAAAATTTTCATTGGCAATTTAGGAAACAGTGGCTGTAAACCAAGTATTTCACATTTTAAGTGTCGTCTAAGCACTCCAGTGCTTCTCAATGACGATTCCAATGCTCCAGCTCTCCGACATAAGCAAAGCTGCCCCATTTGTCAGTATTTCCCATGTGGAGATCTCCCATGACAGATCACAGTGGTTTCATGGAAGTAAAATGGTTCACATTTGGTTTATGGAAGAAAAGCATTAAACCCAAAAAGCAGAGCATAGCACAGGAAACTTAAGTCTTACCTAAAAAAAAGAATGCTAAATGGAGCAAATAAACTGATCTCCTCTAACCTATAATTACTTACTACTGTAGCCTGAAGAACCTAAATTTTCAAATATCTGTATTTCATACAAAAACTTCCAAGTTCTCTACAGAAAGTACATTCTAAACAAAGTATGTTTGTCCAGAAGCCCTTTTAAAAAAAACCAACCCCCAAAACCCAACAACAAACAAAAATCCCCAAAACATCAAAATAAAATTTTCAAACAAACAGTTCTTTGAAGAAAATTATTTGTAATTTCAGTCACAAGGAAGGTTTCTCACAAGGAAGGTTTCTCATGTGTTTATAGATTACAAAGAAAAAACAACTATGAACATGTTCATGTAAGCTTACCTTGGAGATTTCTTCTTTTCCACTGTTTTCCTTAATGAATACTTTTTCCAGTTCAGGACTTATTCCTTCTACGTTACACGGCACACGCGAAACAGCTGATTTTGGCACTGAAATGTTTGACAGTGGCATGGGAACTGATCTGGAAATAGAAGCCTAGAAGGTAGAGCGCAACATGATTTGAAGTTGGAAAATAGAATAAAGACAGAAGTCAGACCATTACCAAAAACCCTAAAAACTAAGAAGCTGTGTATTAATTTTGCCATCTAGAAGATCATCTTTACTTGGCAAATTTAAATAAAAAGAAATGCTTGCACAAATCAAAAGGCACTAAAATCACCTCTACTTAATTCAAAGAAGTGGTCTACAATAAAAGCATTCTACTACTTCACTTATCACTAAGGAGGCACGTATATATACTTTATGATGTACAGACTATAGAACATGCAGTAGGGAGATGGGGAGCACACAAGGTGCTGATGGTTTAACTGGTATCCAAAAGACATTTCCCAACATTCCTAAAGCTTAACCACTCAACTGAAATATTCACTTAATGCATTCTTATTCTCCTTTGGTTGGCATTAGTGAACAAAAAATAAAGCATTCATTCTGAACCTTTAATTTCATTAGCTTATAGCATTTCAGACCTTTATGTCAAAGATCTTAGAAGAAATAATTTTGAATTTTAGAATCAAGCGTATAAATAAATACAAGTATGGTTTTCAGAAAAACCTGTTGGAGTGGAGCTCTTTGTTCCAACAGGAACCAGTCACAAGAGTGCACGTGCAGCTTGCGCAGTCAACCTCAAAAGCTTTACCTTGGCAGCAGCGACATAGCACGGGTGCACCTATGCTGACAGCCATGAACAGCGTTCATTTCCCAATGTATGTTTTCCTCTTGTTCACAGAATAACAGAATGCTTAAAACAAAATGTAAATTTTTTTTTTTGAGTTCTTGCCAAATGAACTTTGCACAACGTGCAGCTCCAAAGGTGCACATCACTTATGTGGAGGCATTCTCCAATTCTGAAAAAACACTGCCTGCAGAATGGCTTCCCGCAGTGATGCTGGAACTGAAAACTTCACTGACCTCAGGAGAGAACATCACTTTGAGAAATCAAAAGGTTACATGAGCCATGACAAAGTGAACTCCAAGTACTAAAAGAATGTTCCTTCAAAACATATGTCCTAGGTGGATTTCAGTCTGTGTCAAGGACTGTTTCTACTGTGACTATAGAGAGTGTCACAGGTACCTACAATAGCTTACTTTGAGATGGAAAGCAAAACCCTTGTCTATACAAAATGTAGTGGGATCCTCTGTTACAGAGGCATAAAAATTTCAGGAAGAATATCCATTTCCTATGTCTTCATTACAAGAATAGGTTTTAACCATAAGATTTTATCCAAAGAGAAGGAGGAACATAAAGAATCAGACATCACAGTTCAACCTCTTCTTTCTGAAACACTAGCTATTTAAAAAGGCAGTCAGGAAATACAATGACAAAACCAACATTTCAAGAGTTCAAATAGTGGCCTGTTAGTAACATGGGGTCCAAGTTAAAGATCCACTGCAGGTAAAATTTAATCAGGACTCAAATGTCTGCACTGTCAAATGAGACAAGATTAACTGCTTTCTACAAGTGGCTTAAGGTTCACAAAGTCATTGACTGAACCTTGCCTGAGCTTTACAACTCATAATTGGGTTTCAATTTCACTGGCAGTTTGTAAGGGCTAGAACAGACACTCCATGGGGCATGCTCCATTGCACCCTGCTGAAAATCTGGCTCCTGGCCAAGTAATTTGTCCAAAGCTATTCTTCATATGTGTCAGCATCTTTATAACAGGAGAAATACAGATATACTCGGAGCATAGGCAAATTTTTGTAACTTTGTGAAACATGAAAATGACCTGAAAACAAAAAATTGTCTTAGCCAGGGTAGTGTTAAAATGATCAGCTATGTAAAAATCTGCCTAAACTCTCATATCACTTTGAAAAATAGGTAAGTAATAAGACAACAGAAAACAGAAGATATCAGATTAGGAGCCTCCTTCAGCCACCCTCTCAGAGAGGAGGATGTCAAATCCTCCATCAGTATATACTGATGGCTGGAGAAAAGTCCTGGCATCGCAATGCCCATTGATACAGATAATGAGAATGATCATTAACATAATCTGGACATAAGATTTTGCATACTAAAGATTACTGTAAAACCTCAGTCAGACACAAATCACAGTGCCTGGAACAAGAACAGCCTGGTGATGACAGCAATTTTTCCATTTAATATGATGGAAACTATCACAATATACTGTAACAACTCTACTGTAACATAGCCACTGCAACCACAAATGCTCACGCTAGAAGACCAGATCCTGTACTGACAGTGATTCTGGACTGCCATAACAACCAAAACACACGTCCTAGACAAAACCACGAAGAAAAAAAACTTGTTGGTGTGACAGACCCTTTAGTCACCAGTCACCACAGATAGGGTATTGTGGCAAGCATCATCTTGATTTCTTTCAAGTTAAATTCAAGGCGAATTATCACTTTCTTTTTAGAAAGTGAACACCACTTTGCCCCTCTGGCCAGGAACAGACCAAGAGGCAAAGTATCAGAAAGATTCCTAAAATGGGACAAAGAAATTAGATTTTCCCTTGAAGCTCTGGTGATACAGTGTTGTTGTCATTTACTGATGAATACACAATAAGGTGAATTACAAGTCTGTTCACAAGCCAGTTACGGTTCTGCTTGTTGCTCAAGGACTGATCAATTGCTAGGCTGATAACCCAGACTTGGTACTTACCCTTGGTACTTTCTTTATTTTCTATTTTATTTTTTTTTTAACCAGCTCAGATGAAATTGGGTTACAAAACTGATAAGCAAATACCTTCCAGATGAGCAGAGACTTGTGAAAGAGTATCACAAAAATTAGTCTTGGAAGTAAGTATGTATTCCTGGAAAGGCAGTCTTATCTGGCCATGCTCACAATTTTTACATTATCTTAATGTATTTCAGTTGCTCTCCTGCTGCAACCCTTCTTTCTTTTATTATATGGTGACTATCACATAAATTTCAGTGAAGATGCAATGGTATCAGGTTGGTAAGCATTTCAGTGTACCACATAAGAAAACAAACAGAAGAAAGACAGGAAGAAACGGCAGGCTATTCACCCAACCCTGATAAGGTAGGAGGCTGTTAATATAAGCAACTATCTACTTACCTGAGTCTGACTGATTGCTATATGGTTGCCATGGAGAGGTGACTGACGTTCTTTCTCTTTACTGTGACGGCTACTCTGCTTACTGCGCTGAAGCTGCTGCCTCAGTTTGGCAATCTGCTGGAAAGAAGTTCAGGTGAAGTGATAATGAGTTATCAAATGGATAACTGCTCAAATCTTCATGTATAAAGTGAATCACAGATATTTTAAGTCCTCTTTGGAGGATTTTACAAGCACATGAAATTGCCTTGAAGCATGAGCATTAAAGCTTCTTTCTGCTTATTACTTTCTCCAAAGTATCTGCCCTATTCACCAACCTGAATGGAACAGCAGGCTTAGGTTAATTACTAAACTTCCTCATTTACAAACAAGCACTGTAATAACTGATGCAAACAAAAGTAGTCAGAATGACAATTTGTAGCAATTTCTAGCCTGTAACTAGTTTAAACTAGGGAACTATGAAGCATACAGTTTAGTTTATTTTATCTTAAACCAAACCAAAGCCTTCCAATGATAATTCATCATAAAAGCAAAGAACCTTCACAAACAACTGGCAATCAATATGCATTGCTCATCTTGGAGAACTTATTTAATACATTTAATAGCATTTCCCTTCAGGCTAAATTATCACAAATTCCTTCAGGAAGACAGAATTAGCTTTTCTACTATCTGCTGCAAAGTTGTCTAATCAGAAGTTACATATTTTAAAGGTCAAATGCAACTAAAGCCATTATCCATCTGACCTGCTCCTTTAAAAAGAAACCAAAGAATTTCATTTGGGGATTCCTCCACTTATTTATTCCTCTTGGATAATTTCTACATGAGAGTATTTACCTCTATAAGCATTGTCTCGGAAGTTTAGACTACATGCAAATTCACACAACAGGTACAAACACTTCCTTACAAGTGGATAGTTTTTTCCTCTGGGTTCAAGTCCCACTCTTCCTCATGCTCAGCACACTGGCATATAAGGCAAAGCATGCACAGCCTCATTTCATTTTTAACTCAGCTAGAGATACAGTTTTTAAAAACCTGAAGGGCAAGTAAGGAGAAGTGAACACACATGAAATTCGTATTTCAGAAGAACTTCATCAGCTGGAAAGTAACCTCTCCTTCTGAGTGACAGCTTACACGTACATGCTCTCTGTGGTTACCTCAAAGTAATTAAATATATCACCAGCGCTCTTGCAAAGCAGCTCTGTGGTAGAGAATCACTTCACACCAGTGTCAGAGATGACAGTACGTGGGGAAGAGGTTTGGATGGAGCTTTGCTCCAAGCTGTGGACTTTTCTCTGTGATGTTTCTGGTATCACCCACAAAAGAAGGATTCGCCTTTAAGGCTTCATATCAAGTCTTGCCACAGTTTGTTACCGATATTCAGAGAAATGCTAGTCAGAAATGGCTGAATACTTTGATCTATCAACAACAGACGAACAGTTCAGACTTCCAAAAGGGTCTGTGTGTAGAATCA
>NW_010290499.1:0-1427 GCF_000700745.2 Antrostomus carolinensis | reverse complement strand
TTTCTGTGGAGAGACTCGGTAACCACTTAGTTCAAGAAAGTTTAATAAACTCACAGTCCAAACCATGTTTTGTTCCTTTGTTTCAGTGGCTATAAGGAGATCATTCACATACTGTAACACGGTCCCGTCCCCAGATGGTGATTCCCATTGTTCTAAGTCCTTTGCCAACTGGTTGCCAAAAAGGGTAGGGCTGTTCTTAAAGCCTTGTGGAAGTACTGTCCAGGTTAGCTGTGTTTTCCTTCCAGAATCCGGGTTTTCCCACTCAAAGGCAAATAATAATTGACTTTCTGGGCCCAAAGGTAGGCAGAAAAAAGCATCCTTTAAATCCAGAACGGTAAACCAGGCCAATTCAGATTTTAATGTAGTCAATAATGTGTACGGATTGGCTACAACAGGGTATAAATCCTCAGTTATTTTGTTAATGGCCCGGAGATCCTGGACGATCCTATAGCTTCCATCTGGTTTCTTTACTGGTAATATAGGAGTATCATACTCTGATTCACATTCAATTAATAATCCATACTTTAAAAACTGTTCTATGATTGGACAAATCCCTTGCCTATCCTCTAACCTTAAGGGATATTGTTTTACTCTCACCGGCCTAGTTCCCGGTTTAATTTTGACTACTATCGGTGGAGCTGTTTTTGCTTTGCCAGGTATTTCAGTGGCCCACACTCCTGGGAATACTTGATCCTGAATTTCTTTGGGTACTTCTGTCTTTTCAGAGGGACTTACCAAGGCCAAACTTAAAAGCTCAATTAGTTGATCATCCCCCACTCTAAATTCTATTCCTTCCTTTCCAAATCTTATTTCTGCCTCCAATTTTTCTAATAAATCCCGCCCCAATAAGGGCTTTGGTGAATTTGCCATATAAAGAAATGTATGTATTCCTAATTGTTTCGCTAATTTGAACTTCAGAGGTTTGAGAAAGTATGCCTTTTCGCTTTGGCTAGTAGCTCCCCTTACTGTTACAAAATCATTGTCTATAGGTGTTAGAGCCTGGTTTAAAACTGAAAATGTTGCCCCAGTATCTACTAAAAATTCTGCCCCCTACTAAAAATTCCACCCCCTGTTGTTGTTTCCCCAGCTTTAATATAACCAGTGGATCCGCTAGGGTAGATTCCCCAGGTCCTCGTCAGTTTTCATAATTTCTAGACATATGGGCCTGGGTTCTGGGGGTATTCAAGATTTTTCTACCCTCTTGTCTCCTTAGAGGACACTCGTTTTTCCAGTGTCCTCTTCGTTTACACCGCGCACACTGATTAATCCCCAGTGGGAGGGGTGTCCAAGGGCCTCTGCCTCCCGGAGGCCCTATTTCTCCTTTTATCAGGGCTCCCCCTTGCTGTAAAGCCGCTACAAGAACTCTCCTATCTCTTTTCCGGTCTTCTTCCGCAGTTTTACGATCTTTTCTCTTTTCTTCCTCTTCC
>NW_010290498.1:18576-20452 GCF_000700745.2 Antrostomus carolinensis | reverse complement strand
TTTTTTTTTTTTTTTTTTTTTCCTTCAAAAAGAGAGAGAAGCTTGATTATACAGATGTGAAAAAGTAACAAGTGTGCAAAACTTAAAGGAAAACAAAATAATATTGTCTCTGGTTTGTATCATTACTAAGCAGTATAAGTTCTTGACATAGGGCTGCAGAAATACATTTGCATCAGGGTATCTTCAGATGTGCTATTACTGAAGTCCATGCTTTCTTATTTAGCTAGTCTTCATAGTTTCCTGTTCAAGGATGGTGGTATCTCCAGACATCCACTATAGCTTTCAAACAAAATAGTAGGGGAGAGAGATCTCTGCACTTCTGTATAAACCCCACTGGAAGCCCAAGTATTTTTCAATGGAGAATCAAGCAAACTAAGTCCTGTGTTCTCTGAACAGCAGTGCAAGGGCCAGCGAAATGAGATATCAAAGTTGAGTGACTTGGAAACGCCCACATTAAGACTTGCTCTTCCACTGGCACTGAAAGAAGAAGGCGTTGCAGTTTGTCCTCTGTATAGTTCTGGCACCAAAGAGATCTCCTACAAGGCTGAATTTTTTTTCCCCAGGGTTTCTTGGTTAGAAGTAGTCTCACCTCACATCTTGGATCCCTATTAAGCAAAGTGTAGAGCAGCTTGCCAGACTATTTCCCTTTGTCAGGTAGATTGGAAGTCTCCCAAAATTTATTTTTGGGAATGAACTTCTGATGTCAGAAAGAAATTAGTTGCAAGATCACTGGCACTGTTTAAAGTGAGTAGGAAGTATTCCCACCTGTTGCACAGCCAAGGATTTTGACCATGAACAATGAGTCATTAATTGGTTTTGATCAACAAGTCAACTGATATTATTTCTCTTCATCTGGTGTCTGGAGCTTGCTAAAGCTCCTTACACATACAAAGTACAGAACAACCTAGGAGACAGATTCTCACTTCTTTATCAATTCTTCTTTGGGCAAAACATGGATGAGTGTCTGACCTGGATGACTGAGGAATGTTTAATCTCAGTGTATGTAGCACTCTGTTTTTTTGTACTTTACTTGCCACAACAGCAGCTTGGGGGCATGCATCTGTACTTTGGGAAAAACAGTTCTGTACTTTGGGAAATATGGTGGAGATCTGACATTCCCCCACTTTCATGCCATGAGTTTGGCACAAGTTGGTATATTTCAGTGTTTGCAACAGTCTAGAGAGGCTGACGGAAATAGGAGGGAATTAAATGTATTTTTAAAAGAATATTTTGCAAGGACATGTTTGTGATGAAGGAATTAAGCAGGAAATCATTCTGACTTCTTAGATGACCCAGATAAGTTGATTTAATTTATTTCCTTGCTCTTCCTCCTCCCCCCCCCCTTCTCTGCCTTGCCTGCAGAGGTTGCAAGTTTTTGGGCTGTCCCCACTGGAGTGGGACATTGACTGTAGCCAGGGCATGAGTGTGGGCCAAAAATGCCAAAAACTGTATCAGCTTGGATACATGTTACAAAACTGATATGTAGTCGCCGTGCAGGGCCCTCCTCGAGCTGCAGGACAGCCAGATGGAGTTGTAAGTATGCTCCGAGGTGTGGAGCTCTGTCTGTCCTCAGGGACAGAACTAAGATGTGGTTGATGGCTGGGAGGGGGGAAGTCATGGATGTGAGGACAGGTCCAGTGGACATAAGTAGGGAAGGAAGGGCTGGGTGACAGGGACAATTAGAGGTACAAAGCCTTTGTCTTGTCTCTACCAGGTTACTCTCCTCCGTTGAAGGAATGAGAATTGCATCACCTGTATTTAAGCCATGTTTTGCTACTTCTATGAGGGTGCATAACTCTAGGGAGGTAATTCCTGTTGAGAGAGCAGGGAGAACATTGGAAGGTTAATAGGGAGATGTTTTAGGTTGTGTGCACTA
>NW_010290498.1:0-18542 GCF_000700745.2 Antrostomus carolinensis | reverse complement strand
GAGCCCAAAGCTTGCAGGAAGCTCCTGAATTTCCTTTTGGGTACAGTTTTTGGGAACATGACTGAATCTGCTGCTCGCTGCTCTCATTCTCATTTCTTCCCAGTACCTTGGGGCCTACATAGTCTTTAACATAATTAAAGAGTATCAGGGTAGAGCTATTATCGCTGCCTCTGTCTGCACTGCAGGACAGATGCACTCTGTGACATTCCTCTCAGCTGCCCGGGTTGGTGACCTACTGAAACTCGATGGAGATCCTCTTTTTTTTTGCCTTCATGCACTGTTGTTACCCTAAATAACACTGAACTAGGTGAGCCCCCTGTTTCTGACGCAGCTGAGAATTTTGTAATTCTCTCTCTTTTTGAGGAAGTTGTTATTAAAATGTGACAAAGGACAGTGGGGAAAATGTTGCTTCTGCTACCTGGTGCATTTCACAAAGCTGTGCTTCAAACATGTATCCAATAATGTGTTATTAGTACTAAAACACATACTTTTTCTTATATTTTTGATGTTTACAATCCTCTCCTCCCTTCATACCCCATTTAAGATAATCTCTACCTTGCCCTTTAAAAAAACAACTTACACAAGCAAGATGTGGGAACTTGATATAATAGAGGATGGAACACACAGTTTGCCTCTGAAACTAGCAGTTATATTGTGATGTATAGAAAATCACAGGTGGAAATTTTTTTTTAAATTATTTTTCTTGTGGGAATAAGCACCTGTGAAAAATTATGTAACTAGGTGAAGCTGTATCAGATTTTTAAACCAGATTTCTCATCTTTAATTTTGCAGCTATCTCTGGCCTTTTCTACACTGAAAATGCATAATATCCCCTAACAATGCATTTGCTTCCCTTGCTTGAACTATTTCAATATAATGTTTGCTCCGTTTATGCCACTGAGAGTTCTGCCTGTTATTTTAATTTTAATATAAACACTGATCTGTGTGGCTAAAATGAAATGAGGCAGTGGACACAAGATTAATTCTTCTGATGCAGTGACACTGATATTATTTAAAGATGTGGCAAATTGAGCACATTTTTCTGTAGGATCCTCTGAATCCTTCAGAGATAGGTGGTCACATTCACTCTGCAATTAACTATGAACCTGCAAATGTTTAGATGGTTGGCAAATAGATCCACAGGTTCTGGGCACTGAAATCCCTTAGAAATCCTGGCCTTAACTAGCTATTGCATAGAAACAATTACCAAAGTAAAGATGCTTTCCTGCTCTTGCTTACTCCTCTTTTCTTTCCATGTTTGCTCAAATGCACATAATGAGTAAAAAGAAGTTATTTACTTATAAGATATTAATCTTAAATTATAACTGCAAATCAC
This sequence comes from Antrostomus carolinensis, assembly GCF_000700745.2. NCBI lineage: Eukaryota > Metazoa > Chordata > Aves > Caprimulgiformes > Caprimulgidae > Antrostomus > Antrostomus carolinensis. Next base: position 17,206 of record NW_010290498.1, on the reverse strand, counting down.
TATTCTCATTAGTAGGAAATTAAGACCAATAATTTAAGTATGTTTTAAAGTTATTGTATTAACTAAATATGCAAAATAACTGTATTTAAAAAATCAGTTGTCCAGGTGTCTCTCTTCTGAAAGATGGAATCCCTAAGACATATTTCAATAGATTGCTGTGATTTTAATTTAAACAGTAGCTTTTTTCTTTTAAGTCAGGCAAGCTTTAATTAAATAGCAAGTTCTATTTTACAGGTAGGCAATGCATGTTCAAGTTGAACTTGTTCTTGTTTATGGTGGAAGCCTGAACACTGTTTTCCTAAATGTGGCACAAACAACTATTTTTACGGCTGTATGTGGTTGGGACAAGATATGACACTTTAATTGTTACTAATTGATGCTTTTTCTTGGTAGTGCAAACAACTAGCTAGGGCAACTAGTAAATGAGCAGGGTAGCGAAATTGCCTCTCGTGCCTTACAGGTGGTTGCTTCAGGGCAGGGCTTGCAACACGTTGGCTGGCACAATGCGAACAGCTATGCTGTCGACCAGGCCAAAACTGTCAAGCTAGTAACAAATGAAGGCAAGCCCCTAATGAGGCAAGCCAGTAAGCAACCTGATTTTCAGCAGTATCGTGTAACCCAAAGTGCTTCCTGCTTTTGATGTCATCTACTGTGGGCTCAGCTTGCCTGAAAATAGTGTCAGTTAGTTCAGGTTTCCAAACACATGTGTGCTATGGGTTTGGGATCTTGGATTTGGGTCCTGGGTATTGTGCTCTTAATTTCACCTGTCCTGATTTGCACGGTGGGTTCCTGGGTCTGTTGCCAGATAGACCTGCTTTCATCTCTTAAAAACTCCCTTGACTTGTAGATTTTCTTTGTTGCTGGAGTGTTTTCTTTAGTACTTCAGCTTTCAGTGTGGGATACATGGTCAGAGCACGGTATCTGTTAGATCTCTAAAGCAAATCAATGCCCCTACCCTGGTGAATACAGCATTGAATTTATTGACAGGTGTCTCTGGCCTTTTTCTTTCAGCAGCGGGTGGGTGGGAAAGTCCATTGGCTGCGTAATCTTGATATCATAGAAAATGCTAAAATTCAAAGCTGTACAGACATCCTATTTAAGACTTGCAATGTGTGCGTGTGTGTAAGACTTGTTTCTCCAGTTACATGCAAGTTGGTTCAGCTGGAAGCAATGGGTAAAATTTTGCCCATGTGAGGTCTGTACTTTTTTCTAGGTGCCTCGTAAAAAGGCAAACAGAGATTTAGACAGGTGCCTTGCAGAACAGCTGCGTGACTCACAGCAAAACTCAGTGCAGTGAGAACATGCCAATTGAATTGCTTCCGGCACTGCGCTTGAACAAGCTGGTTGCTCCTTTTGTCTTCTCGATGAGCTTTGCAACATAATGTAAATGTTAATAATTGACTGCAGGCTTTATAATTAGGCATTATGAGGTAAATGGCTCTCCACCCAGAAAGGAGCTAAAAAAACATTATTATCAATATTGCACTTGAAGGCAAAAGGTACTTTTTCATTGTTGATTACATTTGTTGGTTTCTTACCAGTTTCCAGCTATAAAATATTAGTGACCTAAATGATGAGCTAGTTCTGAAGGTTGTATGAATTTCTAGGAAAACACTGGATGCTCATCATAGTTGAAATAAGCAAGTAGGGCCGGATTTTCCAAAGCACTTCTTGCTGATACAAACATACAGGTGAAGTAGCTAAATCCTTAGCACGGCTCAGCACCCAATTTTTTTGCCTTACTTTGTAACGTACCAGACAGCAATATTCACACCGCTGCTGAATCTCTCCACTGGCCTAGCTTTTACTGTCTGGTATTATTACATTTTGACATAAGGGATCTTGGCAACAATCAACTGTATTATCCATGGAAATTCACAGAATGCAATGAACATTCCTGAAATGCAGAAGTACCTGTACTTTAGGGTTTTCCTCCTTCTTTCATAGGAACTGAGAAAGTACGAGTGAGCATTTTTACTGAAAGGAGACCTCACAAGTTGTTGCTTTCCCACCAGTAAAACTTATGTATCTTTATTATGCAAACAGTTCCTGTTTATAATGAATAAGACTGCACTGCTGTATAAATGTTCAATTATAACTCATCTCCCATTCTTATGAAATAAAGCAGCCACTGCATGCACGTACGGCAGCCCTAGCACTGCCTTTGCTCTGTAACACTCCCCGCAGTCAAGCTGCACATGCACTGGAGCTCTGTTTGTTTCCTTGTTCTATCATAATCTGCTTAATGTCATATTAAGAAATGAATGAGTACATGTCTAGTAATGGTGGATTGCAAACATGCAATTCACCCTGCATACCAGGAGTGTCAAACCCACAAGCAAAACACAAGCGATACAAGCACAATAGGTGGCAAGTATGAGCCAGAGCCCTTTGCATTCAAAAGAGACTCCTCCTGGCTTGGTGTGGTTTTGGATCAAAACAAGGATATTATTCTGTGTAGCTGCAAAGAGAGAAGAGAAATGAAATGGATAAGGACAGGGATCTGCCGAGAAAGGCTATCCAGATGCAAAATGTGAAGTTGTGGATGCTGTACAAGAATCATTATATAATTTAAAAATTGTGTTGAAAGTGTAATTTATTTTTTTTTAGCTTGTTTTTACTGCTGGTAACTAAAATGATAACTCTAGTAAAAACAGCATTCTGGAAGAGGAATAGATTTATACCTTGCCCCAATGCTTGTTATTGTCAGCATGAGTACACTGTATTGTCCACAAGCAAAAACCATGTATATTAAAAGAGAGAATGTATTGCTAGACTCTGGCTGTGCCATGCAATAAATTGCTATGAACGATCTCTTTTGGTATTACTAGTGTACCAGACATTGCTCCGTAAGGTAGGAGAAAGGAGAATGAACTACTGCTATTGTAAACTGGTGTTGCTGCAGTGAAGTCAGTGCCTTCTGATCTTGAAGAGGGCACAGAGTGAGTACCAGATCTCCTGTGATCCTCACTGTGGTGTAAAATGTGTCCAGTTGATTTTTTACAAAAAAGGAATTTCAAAACTTTCCACTCTAAAAATTTCTCTCCAACAAAATTATGGATCTTGAGTAATACAGGACCTGTTTTGTCTGTACTCCCCTCCAGAAACATCAGGGTCCAGCAGGATGGAGGAGACCCTGTATCTGGTCCTCAGAGGATATTGACTGTCAGGAGAAGACCAAGCAGTACTGCAGAGAGGACTGTAACAGCCAGTGCAAGGATGTGCCCACATATGAGCTACACTGGTTTCTCTAGCAGCCCCTCTCAGCCGTACCTCCTGTGGTGCCCTATACTCAAATAGCTGCTGGGTGAGACCACCATACAGATGAGAAACCTGGTTGGTGCTGTCCTGGCCTTACCCTGACTGTTTCTTTGTTTCAGGTATGGAGACGAGAAGAGCAGAAGCCCTCTTCAATGACAGTAAGTGAGGGCTTTTTAAACCTGGAAAATCTCCTATTGTTTTAATTAACATTAATAGTCTCTGAGCACTTTTCCGGGCCCTTAAAAGCCTTTTCTCATCCTTCTGTCTAATTAATGTGATCTTGTATTTCACACAGATGAGACATGTGTTTAAAAATCCTGCTCAGTCATAAGAAAGCCTTTTTTTATGGCATACTCAGGAACAATGGCTTGAAAATAGCAGTGATTGTGTGTGTAAATCCCTTCTAGAAAAAGTCTACACCCACTGCAGAGTTCCCTGGTCAGTTTTTTTGCAGTGAGATGTTCCTTCTGTTAAAAATATCAGCAATTCCCCAAGAAAAGAGCAAACAATGAGAGAAGAGCAAGTGCTGAGGGCTCTATAGAAATCCCCAGCATTGGGCAGAGAGGAGACATGCAGATCCTGCTGCTTAAGCGGCAGGCTTATGCCTCCAGCAGTGCTGGTGTGGAAGGTGGAGGGTACATCTTAAATTTAAACCATGCCCTCTAAGAAACAGAGGACTTAGCCAGTGAGGGCTGAGCACTGTAATGTTGAGGACTCTTGTTTATTTACTAGCTGGATCCAGTTGCTGTTGGTACCAGTGAGAGCTTTCACACTGTGTCTGCTTAATTGTGTATTTGGACACGCAGAGATTAAGCCATGTTCCGACATGAAAGCTAAGACATTTCACATGACTCCTAGGTACATGTAGTAAAATTGAGTGAGCAAGGAGGACTTCTAATAAACAAAGGAACTTAATTGCTTGGGCTAGTTGACTGCTTTGATGTCAGGCACGGCAGCTAGCTGAAAGATCTACTATAATGTGCTAAAGGCAGGCGAGTCCTTATTACAGATTTGAGTGCATTTTATATTTGAGCAGATTATAGTTAGAAGCAATCTCTATTATAAATAGATTAAAACAGGCACTTTAATAGAACATTTCATCAAGTCTAATCCTGCCAGCACAGGGCAGACACTCTGTTCTCTGTCTCCCTGGTGTACGTATTAGATCTGCATCTTGGAGCAGCGACTGCAGAATCGTTTTCATATATGCTTGTCTTGGATGCTGTAGCATAACAATTCATCTCCACCTTCCTACCTGTTATTTTTCTATACACACATTAAATGATGGAATTTACACCTGAACACGTACCAGCATGTTGTTCAGCTGGTGCTTTAAGGATGGCAGCCTTGCGGAGATCTCTAACACAGCCTGCGAGTGAGAAGTGCTCCAAAAGCCAGTAGGATTTGGCACATGCAGAAGAGTTTGGAATAATGGCTTTCTGTGTGCTCTCAGAAATTGGTAATATGTCATTTTCTTTTGGGAATATGTCACTGGAAGGAAGGACTGACCATAAAGAAATGTACAGAATTTACATCAGCCTGTGATTACAATGAAAATGTTCTCAATTTTGGAATGGCTAGTAGCACAAAATTGTTCCTTATGGAAATATAAGTCAGTCTGATTGGTCTTCGCAAGGTATTACCGTAGGGATTAAGTTGAGGTAAGTTTGTTTTAGAGATGTTTTAAAGCTTTCAGAGAAGGATATCGGTTTGTTTGGAGATTTAATAGTCATAAAAAGTCATCTTTGCTTGCAAGTTGGATTTCTTATAACTCTGGAAAGGTTTGATTAGTTCCTTAGCAGCAGGCTGTCACGTAATGGAAGATTCAATAACATCACTTTTTGGGCCTGTTTTAGGTGCTGGTGTTTGGAGGCACTGATGGAACTGAGTTTTCTCCTGTGTTCTGAACATTGGCTGCTCATGTGGTCAACAGGATTGTGCAGTTTTAGGACCAGTAATTGAGGATTACCAATTAGTTTTCAGGAGGGAAACAGGCTAATGCAGACTGTTTTATCAGTTATGGTTTATTCTCCAGTTTTCCTTTCACATGGAAAGTTTTGGTCAAGTAGATTTAGATTTCACTGGTTTCCTTCATTGTGGTTTTAAATCTCAGAACAGGGCAGATTATCCACTGGGCACATGAGCTTCTCCACATTATATGACTTTTTGTTTGTTTTTTTCAAATGTATGAATAGCTTTCAATCTGCTGTGTTATTGCTGCTGCTTTTGACTATGAGGTACTGTTAACATAACCATGTGCAGATCCTAGCAGGAAGGGGCAGAGGTTACGCTCTGCGTGGCTCCAGTGTTACGCTTCTGAGGACTTCAAGGGCCCTGGGGCTGGCAGCTCTTCAGTGATGTACTACCGATTTCTGCTTCGTCTCCCTCTGCGTCACTGTCTGCCGGAGACAGGCAGTGCAATAGTTTGGATTGTTGTTGTCACTATGCAAGTAATTCTTAGCTCTGTCTCTTTTTCAATGAATTGGGATAGTCCTGTCTGAAAACTTTCCTAATGTCTAGCTGAAATCGAGGCCTGGATGAAAACTAGTGGGTCTTGGTGCAGGTAAGATGGATTTGATGATGTTTGGATGGGAGAAGACAGCTGAAGCAGCTCTGTCCATTAAGGAAATTTCTAAAGCTACGGGGGAGCTTCAGCTGCTCCTGAATATCCTGAGTGTAGTGGCTGAAACCACGGATATTTTCATTTCTCTCTGGGTTTGGAGGATATTGCTTTTTGTCATGGATGCACACCGTGCTGGAGGTATCCATGCCTTTGTTGTCTCTGGCTTGGATTAGTGTGGTGCTCTTTGTCTGAAGCGACTCTCCAGGTCCACTTGCAGACTGTGCAATGCGCCGTTGCTGGTTTCCAGGTGACATCTTGCTGGTGCAATATGTGTGCATGTGTGGTAATAAACCCATGGCTTAGATCATTCCCATCTTAGATTTTGCCTTGTTCATGTTTTAACCTAATGACAAATTACCTGGGACATTAAAACTGGCAATCACTGTATTTGGGAGTTGTCCTGGGTGCATGGTGAAGGTTTTGATTCCTGATTTGGGCTGCTCATACAGCTAAGCCTGCATGGTTGACCATCATGGCTTTCCATAATAGTTGTTCATTCAGGATTCTAACAGAATGGGTTGTGCATGAGGATCTCTGATCTGGGGGGCTGGTGGAAGGTATGTTTTCTTGTTGATTTTAATACTGTTAGAGAACCTAGGTGGTGTGTAGCTTTACATATGTTTTCCATAGCCATTGCCAGGCATATTTTCTAAACAGAAGAATAGCTCATGCACTCTTTCTCCTTTTTGACAGTCTGTGGGTTACGGCAAAATAGATCAGTCAAGTCAATGGCAAAATCATCATCATTGCGAATAGTCGGCGGATTGTCTTCTGCAGAGACCGGGGACTGGCCATGGCAAGCTAGTTTGCAGTACGGTAACATCCATCGCTGTGGTGCAACACTCATCAGCAATACGTGGCTTGTGTCTGCAGCTCACTGCTTCAGAGAGTAAGTTCCCATCTTGGACAGAATCTGCAGCAGAATGTGCCCCTTGTGTATCAAGTTGTGTGGCTTTCCAGATTTTTTCCATACCGCTGACTCTTTCCAGGGAACAGTTTTCTGCCTTAGAGGAGAAAAGTCAGGGGTAAGCAGACCCATCACTTGAATGTTTCAATCAGAAATTAAAGACTGACTCTTAGGAGCAGAACTGGCAATTGTATGAGTGCAAATCAACAGTCATTCGGCATATTGAGCAAAGAAGTGCAGAAAAGCTAATGTGACTGAAATGGCAGAGATTTGTTTCCTGTTGCACTAAGTGTTTCTAAAGGTGCTTCTTCATGTTACAGCCGGGTTGCTGCCACTGCAGGCTGCTACCAGGAGTTATAATTCCACATTCCTACCCTTCCATTCAGCCATGCGCTCCCAGCACTTCTTTGTTTCAGACGTGGCAATTGTGAAGCTGCAGGGCATGTAAGAGGAACAGCTGATTGAACAGATTACTAACATGCAAAAAGAGTAACTGAGATCAAGAGTCTTCAAGCAGAAGAGCTTTCTGATTTGATTACACCCTGTGTAATGGCTAGATCAGGGACAAGGAGCAGAGGAGGAGTATGAGACCATGGTTGAGAAGGGAATGCAGGATTGCCCTCCTCTAGCGGCAGCCCACAATTACGTGGGACACAGTGTTATGGAAATTGATGGATACCTTAAGAATCCAGTAGGGAGCTGGTTTGAAGGAGCTTTACAATAAAGGTGCTCACCAAGTTTAAAGTCCCAAAAGCTTATCTTTACAGCTAAATACTTACAGCACTCTTACCTTTTTCAGCTTGAGTCACCCTGAGAAATGGACTGCTACTTTTGGAGCTCTTTTGAAGCCACCAAGCTTGAAACGATCAATCAAGACTATTATTATTCATGAAAATTATCACTACCCAGAACATGATTATGATATTGCACTTGTGCAGCTCTCTAAACGAGTTGAGTTTACGAGTAGCATTCACCGCGTTTGCCTGCCTGAGCCATCTCAGATTTTTCCGTACAATATTCATGCTGTCATCACAGGCTGGGGAGCACTTACCAATGACGGTGAGTCCTGAGTCTACCAGGAGACCTGTCTGTTACATGAACAGTGGCTCTGGTCTGTTATTGAATTGATACCACTTCTGTAGCCCTATGTTAGATGGCAGCAAGCCTAATGCTTTGTCTGTAAGCAATAGGTTTGTTTAATCATAAGCAGCAGTTTCTTGTTCTGCCACTGAAGCAGAAAACGGGAAGAAAGTTGTTTTCTTTTTTCCAGCTTTTCCATTTCATATTGTAAATTCTTAAGATAGGTAGTCCAGCAGTGCATGTGTTTATATAGCACCTAAAAAAATATCCTCCCAGCCCTAGCCAGAAGGTACAAATAACTCCATGGGCTTTCAGGTAAGCTGAGTGAGCTGCTGTCTTACCCAAGCTCATACTCTTATCAGGCCATGCTAAGAGTAGATTGAGCAATGGCACCAAGATATCTTAATTTTGTGTCATCTGCCCAAATTGCTAAGTAATTTGTGTTCCATGGTATTATATGGAACGTGTAGAAAATACATGGGTTTACACTTAAGGCACTATATACCATGCACTTGTTACTTCTTCCTTAATGGTACAGTTCCAAAGTGAGCCTATGAGTATGTACATTTTCCTTAAGAGCCTAACCTAGACAGGTCAATGAGCAAAACCTCCACATGTCAAGCTGGTCTTCCATAAGAGAACATTAAATGCTCTTCCTGCAAAGTAATTCTGCTGTTAAATACCCAAACTATATTTTCCCTCAGGTCCAACTCCAAATGCTCTTCAGGAAGCAACAGTGAAACTTATCGACTCAAACACTTGCAACAGACAAGAAGTGTACGATGGAGACATAACACCCAGGATGTTGTGTGCTGGATACTTGGAAGGAGGAGTCGATGCTTGTCAGGTAACTGTAGCTGAAAACTAGAAAGGAAAACTATTTTAATGTTGACTCCAGTATCTGGTTGACCAAATCTTAACTGACAGTCCTTTAAATAGACTCCATTCAAACAGAAATTAAGTTGTAAAATGAAATAGCATTTAGTACACATCATTTAGCACATAAAACCCATACTAGGAGAGATAAGTTGGTATACTATTCAGAATTTAAACCTTTCATAGCATGAAATGAAATTCTTATTCTGTAACTCAGAAGAGCTGCTACAAGCCCATTTGCTTTTCATCGTTTCTTGTCTGTGAAATCTGACTACCAATTTGCTTGCAAAGTGATACGACATTGACAAAGATACTAAATGCTGAAATATTAAATATGAGCTAAAAATTAAATCTCTCAAGTAGCCAAGACCAGACATCCGTACAGTTGGGAAGGAAGAAGTTTAAGAACGTAGCAGTTAAATTGCCAGCAAAAATGCACGAACAGTCATTGAAATTAAATTCTGGACTGGATCACCTCATAACAGATCTGTTATGATATGATCTTTGGTTACAAACTTGGATCGGGGGAAGGAAAACTGAGGCAAAGATAACTACAAGGAAGCTGGGTGTAAATTGAATGGTAAGAATGCATGCATGGTACAGGTTTGCAAATGTGGCAAGGAAATGCTTATGTTCAAACAAAAATATTTCCATAATCATAACTTTTTAAAAGGTAATTTATATTGATGTTATTTGCAAAGAATGTACTCCTAAGTGCTGGTTCAAAACAGACCCTTTCCAGACTCCCTGCCCTACAGGTTTATGCCCAAAGAAAAACTCCTTGCAGAATAAGTCTGGGAGGCCCAATTTCTCTGTTCCTGTCTGGCTCGGCATTGAAGAGACCTGAACAGAAGGGTGCAACTGCTGTTTATTTCAGTAAAGCATTTTGGTGGAAGATAGGGAATTTAGTCTGTTGTGTGAGGATTGCCTCTTGGCCTCTAAGGTTTCCAGTTTAACAATTATTACCATGTCATGCTATTAACAGTATCTGAATACAGCCTTTGGAAGTGGCTAACATCTTAAGGAGCTACTGTCTGATTAGAATACCAAGTTTTTGAAATGTTATTGCTGCAAATGACTAAAAGAATTTGTTGAAAGGATAGTGGTCACTGTACAAAAGAAAAAAAAAAATTCTTGTTGGCTTAGATTGCTAGATTGCTGTATATATTTTTGTTTCCCTTCTTTTTACGAGGAGGAAGACAGGGCAGGTGGGAAAGAGTGTTTCACAAAACAGAAGAGAAGCTTTTTTTTTATATACTGTAAAACCACAGAGACAGGTCAGGATGTTCCATGGCAAACAGGAAAAAGCCACAGATTTCAGACTCAAGTTTCAGAAACAGCCTGGATTCTGCACACATGTCAGCTCTTGAAATACTGCTTCCTTTCTTCTCATATTGGACATGCCCTCCTGTCTACGGAGAGAATTATGTTTTCCCTTCTGATCAATTAAATCTTTTTTTTTTCTCTTTCTCTAGGGGGACTCTGGGGGACCACTGGTTACTCCAGACTCTAGACTGATGTGGTACCTTGTGGGAATAGTAAGCTGGGGAGACGAATGTGCCAAACCAAACAAACCTGGAGTTTACACACGAGTGACTTATTTCCGTGATTGGATTACCTCAAAAACTGGCATCTAATTCCAAAATCAAAAATGGATTTAACTACATAGACTACATGTAACTCATATTTGTATGTAACTCTGAAAGGTTATTTTTTTAGTATATATATATCCCTATGTAGTTTTGGTTGAAGCAACCTTTGCGTGCAGCAAGCATTATCTTTGCTGTCAGAGATCCTAACCCCTTCTTGAGTGTATACTAAACATATGAGATTGCCTGCCTCATCTTTGAGCCTTGAAACATTCTCACTTATCAGAAATTACAAACTGACGTCATTAAACTAACTTTTAAAAGCTACCATTTTACCTGCTTTATAAATACAAACATTTTCCAGGAAAAAAGATTTTTTTTTTCTTCAGCCATGGCCAAAGTCTGAAGCTGAACCTTCCTCCAGGGAAGCAAATGGTGTCACAGCTGTTTTTCTAGCAAAGCAAACTCTTGATTATTATTCTTGTTAGAGACTATCATCTGCATAGACTGCAGCCAAAACCCTGGATGTTCACCCTCCTTGGTGGCCTTGATAGCTAACAGTGGATCAGCCAAGTCTTTTGAGGGTAGGTTCTATCTAAGGAAGAAGAGGATTTCTCTGCTTGCAGTAAGTTGGAAAGAAAAAGAGAAATGCTTGATGATTCTTGATTCAATTCTTCTAAAGCATGTTTTTAACAGGAATTTTTTTGGTGGATTCTGTGAAGTTCAAACTACTTGAAAGTGCTATTGTGGAAGTACTTTATCACAATGCTGTGCTGCTACCTCTGTACCAGTTGCCTTCTAGATCTACTCTGTTCAACTCACAATATGCTTAAGATACAGAAGCAAAAGCTCTACCCAAATTTGGTTGTAGTAAGTGTGTCCCCATGAACAACCTCCCTGGAAGGAAACCCAGCATTTAAATTTCTGCTAAAGGAAACATAAATATTCACCACAAATAAACTGCAAGCTATCTTTTTTGTTCAAGAAATAGCGTGCTTTTCCAAGGGCATGCCAGCCAGTGGAAACCATCTCACTCCAGGGAGAGCACTTAGTGATACTGTCTTGCTTCACTGATGGATTCATCTCTGTCATGAAGAACATGATCCTGTCTTATGAGGCTGAAGCGTAATTTCATATTAAAGTACAGTCCCGACAAGAACTTCAGAGTAAATGCAATCCTTATACACCAATTAAGCACTTTTCCTACCTCTGTGCATGGCATCTCAAGGTTTGCTGGTATAAGAGGGTTCAGTAATGTGACTATTATTATCCCCTAGAGCCCAGGCCTTCAATATGAGGATCCAAAAAGTCACTCCAGTACTGTCTCCTGCGGTCTCTGAATGGCCACCAGACTGCTTAGGCTGTGAATGCGGGACTCACAGAAGTCTGTATGAGACACGAAAGAAGCTGCAAGCTCCACAGCTGAACCTACTACAGCTGAAAATTTCTCTGAAGCATCCTGCCTCCCCTTCTGCTCAGGACTGGGTCTCTCCTCAGCCTTCCTACTGTGCAAGCTCTCCAATAATCAGCATCCCTGGCAATGAGATGCTCAGCATTTCTTGAAAACTCACACTCAGAATTACAAGTCTACATATGGATGGAACAGCCTATGTTTAAGCCTCAGAGGGGAGGGGATTGTCTTATTATTAGGCTCTTTCCAGTCTTTCTACATATCTTTTGAATTTCAGTAAAAGACAAGATGCCTTATCTCAGAAAGAAATCTATTGATGGTTTTAGATTAGTTTTGTGTTTGAAACAGTAGTATCTGTGTTCTGATTTTCCATGTCCATTATAAAACGAAAAGGATCTTGGGACAGTTAGGAGGATGGTTAGATGCAGCAAATCTGTTTCCTTAATTTATTAATGAAGTTTGTAATTTATGCACTTTTGAGTTGCTGCTATTTTTCAACTAAGAATTTACTCTGGGCCCGGTTCAGTTACAAAATAGAAACTTCATGGATTTTTTTATTAGATTACCTGGAAACACTGTTTTCTTCTAGTATTCAAGTCCCTCTTTTTTGAAGGCATCTTTTGGAAAAAAATTACATTTATTTTTTTGTGCCTCTTTGAAGGTGAAAATCATGACAAGTGTCCTTCCCTATAATCAACTGGTGAATTGCAATTGAAAGTAAAGTGTAGTTCACTTTGATAAATAGCTACGACTTTGTTCTGCACTTAAATCTATCTTTTTACCTAGAAAATGGAGGGGCAACAATAGGGGAATGAGGCCCAGATTAGATACAACCACTATAAACTTGTTCCTACCTCACACTGCAAGTGACATGTATATATACTACCTTTAAAATGAGAAAGGCAGCCTTTATTTCAGATTTTCTCATGAGAGGCCAAACAGCCAAGAGGTATGTGGGAGAATGTCTATCTTACTCAGGGAGTCCTGAGCCAGCCAGATGCACTTTTCACAAATTTTTTAGCAAACTGTCTGGCCTGGGTTTGTCTTGTACTCCATGTCAGTGTTTTATTTATGAAGACTCTGTTTGTTTTCTGCCCTAGAATAAAACAAAGAGAATACTGTGTGACTAAAGAAAAGATTTTAGAAAGCCTTTTATTATGTTGATGTTAAGATTCAGCAAGGATTTAAATGATATAAAGGTAATATGTTTCATAACATTAAATGTATTTAAAAACAATTGCTCCTTTTTCATCCTTTCTTTGCTTAATAATAACCAAGCTAAATATTGTATATGATTCAAAATGGACTAATTTTCCTTATTTTGATATAAGACTATTGTAAAACTGCAGTTCGCTCTGTTCATTCCCCATCCTAGGGATTGTTTGTATTTAACAGTGGTTGGAGCTTTACAGATGTTTCAGCAAAGGTAAGGCGGGACATCTGCTTTTCTAAAATACTCAAAGGTGAATTTCAGTTAAGCTAGCACAATGCAAATTTTAGAATGGATCTGAAGCTTCATCCATTTTTTCCAAGGCCTTGCTTCTGGCCTCGGAAAAACTTATCCTTGCAATGAGGCATTCCAGGAAATTTGCTGTAGGGAGGTCTACACAGCTGATGTGCCAATTCTGCTGAGATTTCCCAGGCAGATTTAAAGCATCAAGAAACATGTTCCAAACTTCTGGTTATTCAAGTCGAGTTGTTTGAGGTTTGCCCAATGCTAATTTTCAGCCTGGAGCACAAGTAGGAAAGAAGAGATTGCACAAGGCCTCATCACGTGAGCAGGTCTGGTTGAATGACATCAGTCCGTCAATGGGATTCCTTACGTAAGTAAAGCTTGTAGAAGCTCCAATTCCATATCTGCTGCTCCTGTTAACAAATTAGAAGAGCTGAGAGCCAAAAGTTATTATTTAACCCAATGAATATTTATCTAGCAACTTGCAGCCTGTGTTTGAGGTGTGCGTGCATGGCAAAGGTGGCTCTTGCTTTTGGAAATGCATTAACACACATGTCAGCGTGGAATATGCTTAGGTAATTGGTGCCCTTGTTTATCTGGATCAGGATTTTAAGAACTGGTTAACTGGTTTCTAGGAAGGTGTCTGCTTGCTAGAGCAGCCTTAAGTGACAAGATCCTTTGGCCCACCCCACTGGGAAGCTGGAGTCCTTTTAAACATGCCAGCAAAGCACTCCCACACCACATGTTGTGCCAAAAAGAGGAGACAAAGCCTTGCCAGCCAGCACCTCACTCCTGCAAGAGCTGATAGCAAGCCATAGCCTGTGGCAGGATGTTTGGAAACCCATCGAAGGATGCTGATGTTGATTTATGGTCATTTCTGCACTGGCCTGTGTGCTAAACTGAACTGTGTTGGCTTTAGTACTTTCAAATAACAAGTTTTTAAGGAGAAAACTACATAGTTTTGTCTGATAATTTGTTTATAAACAAAATAAATCTGGGAAACAAATGCATCCCCCCCAAAATCCCTACTTTGGAGTCCCCATTAAGAATGTGAAACCATGCCTGGAAATCAGGAAATTAAAAGACTGGGGTGGGGGAAAAAGTGTAAGTGTCTGGGATTTTCCCAGGAGATGGAGAGGAGACTTGCAGCTATATCAGCTTCAGCCCCTTTTGAAAATGCTGGCTCTAAAGATGTATTCAATACGTGCTTGCAGAATGAATCTACAGTCGTGCACACAAGCTGAAGTCACAGGGATTTGGGGCTCCAAGCCCAGCGGTGGTGGTGTTCTGCCCACAGCCATGTACTGCTTATTCCTTCAGCGAGTCAGTAAACTGACAGCCTGGCTTTGTACCTTTTGCCAATCTCGAGAGCTATAGCCGACTTTAACGTGGTACAAATATAGAGTTGAGATTTCTTTTAAAATTAATTTATGTGACCAAATTCACTAAGATTTTAGCGTTTTATCTATTTTAAAAGAGGAGGCCACGGGGAAAAAAAGTCACATGGTTCCAGATGTTTCAAATTTTGCAGTCTTTGAAAATAAGAGAAAAACATGTATGGTTTTTGATTTGGTACCATCAACCTAGAGGGCACCTGAGCACACCTACCAATTGACCCATTTGGGAACTAGTTTCTTTGCCTTCTGGGGTAAATAGAATCTGTCCATTTTTATTTGCCAATTTATCTTGGAATATTTATGTTCGCAGTTTCACTAGTGGTTAGTCTTTGCTTAATTACCGCTGAATTGTTAGGTGAGAATTAACTGAATGTTGCTGTTTGTTTAGGCAAAAGGCTTTTCAGTATTCATTGTTACTATGCAAAATCTGTTTCATGTGAGATGACTGCATATCAAAGTGACTAGAATCTTAAAAAATGTAATAACCAGGGCAGTAAGATGGTACATAGCAGATATTTTTTTAAAATTATTTTTTCATAACGCATTTGATTGAAAATTTCTTAAAAATACGAACTGTTGATTTAACCTTAAAAAAAAAAAAAAAAGTTAAACGGGTTCATTTTTAAGGAAAGAAACCACAAAATTAAAGGTAAAAATCATTGATAAAACTAAAAATTAGCAAAGTGGAAAAACTGAAGCTTCTATTTTTTGCTGTCTTTAATTTTTTTTTTCCACTTTTTTTGTATGCTTTATAGCCGGTACTCCTTTTAACTCTATTCATCAGGTACATGCACTGCTCTTTGAAATGACTTTATTAAAATAACTGAAGTAATTTTATTCTTGTATTTTCTGATTTTTATATATTATGTGAAAAAGCTAAAAAACAAATACCAGCCTTAAATATCAATTCCTTTACTGGTAAGAATTTCATTCATCATCCTTAAGAACTGAGCTGCTTTCTCACTTTATCCCATCTTTCAGCCCAGCGTTTCAGACTTCTAGTGGCCTCTAGCGGTTCTTTGAAATTTGCCCATATCTGCCTGTGTTTCAAAAAAACCCACTTGTAACTTTTGTTGTGTTTCACCCTGATCCTGCCGAAGTATAGCCTGCGTTTTAACAACCACAGTGTTGTCCGCCTGCTCTTAAGTCTTCGTTACTAATTCAGTACAAAAGCTGATGTGTTGTTGGACTGAGGTGTAAATCTTGAGGGAGACGTGGAGGGTTGCTAGAACTCTGTTCATTGAGATAAATGCTAAAATAATGCACTGGACGCTTACATAGAGGAGAAAACTTCGATCTTCTTGCACCTAGAAGTTCCCAGAAACCCAAGCCAGAGAGAGAAAAGGCTTGGGGTTTGGGGGGGGTTTTTCACAGAATCACAGAATGTCCGGGATTGGAAGGGACCTCAAAAGATCATCCAGTCCAATCCCCCTGCTGGAGCAGGAACCTAAACGAGATTACACAGGAAGGCGTCCAGGCAAGTTTTGAATGTCTCCAGAGAAGGAGACTCCACAACCTCCCTGGGCAGCCTGTTCCAGTGCTCTGTCACCCTCACCTTAAAGAAGTTTCTTCTCAAGTTTAAGCGGAACCTCCTGTGTTCCAGCTTACACCCATTGCCCCTTGTCCTATCTGGGCATCACTGAGAAGAGCCTGGCTCCATCCTCATGACATTCGCCCTTAACATATTTATAAACATTAATTAGGTTAGTTTGTTTGTTTGTTTGTTTTTTCTTTCTTGTGTACTGTAGGATGCAGATATTTGTTTGTTTTTCTTTTTGAAAGTTACAGATATTTTAAAATAGAAGGTCTTGTGTACTGTAGGATGCAGATATTTGTTTTTCTTTTTGAAAGTTACAAATATTTTAAAATAGAAGTTGACTAGTCTGTATACAGTGTGCAATGCCATCTTTCAGTCGTTGCTCGTGCAGTAGCATGAATCCCTCCAATTCTGTGTAAGATGTGGTAATGATAGCAGGAAAGATTTAAACTTGTATCACCTACCGCATTGATTAGGGATAAGGAAAGGAAAGGTGGGGGTTCAGTTGAAGGAGATTAAACTGCCTGAGGGGAAGGTGGGCTGTGCTGAAATGGAATTGAGGGAACAGAAGAGGAAATATTTATCGGAAGTGATGTTGAGTTGGCGGTGAGGCACAGTGGTGCTTGCCACAGTTTGCTTGCTTCAGGGTAAAAGCCACCAAAAAGAAAAAAAGAACAAACCAAAAACCATTTCCACAGGCCTGTGTACATGTTGGTATGGGACACTGTACATTGCTTTTGACCTCTTTTTCCAACCCTGTGCTCCTCTCTGGCCTTGGATGCTCTCTAGCATTTCACAACTTTGCTCCCTAGCCCCATTTAATGAATTTTTGCCTATTTTTGAGGTAGGTGACATCTTGCTGGCTCTCTCCTGCAAGAAGTGGAGACAGTTACCTCAGGAGCAGGGCTCAGAAGCGCTCTTGATCTTCTAACCTGGTAACGCTTGAACCTAACGGGGGTTTTTATTTTATTGTATTTTTTTAAACAACGCGGTGAGTTACTTTTTGGGTGGAGAGCGGTGTGGTTTTTAATGGCCTACGGGCCTCCCGTTGGGCACTAGCGAGAGGTACGCC
>NW_010290497.1:0-2959 GCF_000700745.2 Antrostomus carolinensis | reverse complement strand
ATATATTTAATAACAATTTTACTTATTTATTTCTAATAATAATATTTATTTATTTGGGCTTTATGTATAATTAATAATATTATTTATTTATTTGTATTAATATTATTTCTTTAATTTGGCTTTATATTTAAGAATAATATTTATTTCTAATAATAATATTTATTTCTAAGAATAATATTTATTTATTTGGGCTTTATTGATATTTATTTGGACCCAGGTTATTTCTATTTGTATTTATTTTTACCCTCAAATTTGGGGCAGATCCAGGGTTGTCACCTGGTGACCTGGTTTCAACTCTACCGTTGACCTTGGAAAAGCCATTTTCCTTCTGAACTTGCCAAGTTTTATCTCCAGAAAGAAGGAATTCTGCCAAAAAAATAATCCCTAAAAATATATATATTTTTTTTGAAAGTTTTTCCTCTTTACCTCTAAATTTCCACCAGTGGGAAAAGAAACAGATTTTTTATGAAAAAATACGTGTTGGTGGCTTTTTTCTGTCCCTCCAAAGGACGTTTTCACACTTTATGAAGCAGTGGGAGATATTTTAGGACAGGAACCCTGTGCCACTTGGGTTTTGAAGGACCAAGAGCATCTCAGGGATGGTTCTTCCCTTGGGAAACATCTCAAGGATGGTTCTTCTCTTGGCAAACATCTCAGGGATGGTTCTTCCCTTGGAATATTTTGGGATATGAACCCTATGCCATTGGTTTTGGAGGACCAAGAGCATCTCAGGGATGGTTCTTCCCTTGGGAAACATCTCAGAGATGGTTTTCCCTTGGAAAACATCTCAAGGATGGTTCTTCCCTTGGAATATTTTGGGACATGGACTCTGTGCCACTGGTTTTGAAGAACCAAGAGCATCTCAGGGATGGTTTTTCCCTTGGAAAACATCTCAGGGATGGTTCTTCTCTTGGCAAACATCTCAAGGATGGTTATTCTCTTGGGATATTTTGGGACATGGACTCTGTGCCACTGGTTTTGGAGGACCAAGAGCATCTCAGATATGGTTCTTCCCTTGGGAAACATCTCAAGGATGGTTCTTCCCTCGGGAAACGTCTCAGGGATGCTTCTTCTCTTGGGAAACATCTCAGGGATGCTTCTCGCCTTGGAATATTTTGGGACATGGACTCTGTGCCACTGGTTTTGGAGGACCAAGAGCATCTCAGGGATGGTTCTTCCCTTGGAAAACATCTCAAGGATGGTTTTCCCTCAGGAATCATCTCAGAGATGGTTTTTCCCTTGGGGAAAAGGAGGAAGAGCATGAAATTGTTGGATGTTTCTATGGTGGTCCTCATGGTTGGAGGTTCCTGGGGTGTTTCCAGTGGCAGGTGCCGTCAGAGGTCAAAGTGAAGGTGTTGGTGATGGATGAACTTCTCTTAAATGTCTTTTTGGTGACTCTTGGTTCCCATCTCAGTCCAGGTTGGATGCTCAGCCTGGTGTCACAGTGGTTGTCACCACCCCAGGAGGTGCCTGGTGTCCTCTTCCACACTGATCTGTTGGGACAAGGGACAACTGAGCCTCCTTTCCCCCCTTTTTTCCCAGACAAGGGGTATCCAACCCCAATGACGTGTGCGGGCTGGTGGGTGGGAACCAGGGCTGTGACTGGGGCTACCAACCTGGGGAAGGGGCTACCAAGGTAAAGGGTGGACAGGGAGCACTGGGAATGTGGCAGGAGGAATTCGGAGAAGGTGTTTTGGGGAGGTGGTTTGGGAAGATGCTTCGGGAAGGTGAGGAAGCTGTTTTGGGGAGATGTTTTAGGAAGGTGCTTTGAGAAGATGTTTCGGGAAGGTGCTTTGGGAAGATGTTTTGGGAAAGTGTTTTGGGGAGATGGTTTGGGAAGGTGCTTTAGGAAGATGTTTTGGGAAGGTGCTTTGAGAAGGTGCTTTGGGAAGGTGTTTTGGGGAGATGGTTTGGGAAGATGCCTTAGAAAAGTTTTTTGAGGAGATGTTTTGGGAAGATGCTTTGAGAAAGTTATTTGGGAAAGTGTTTTGGGAAGGTGCTTTGGGGTGATGCCTTTGGAAGATGCTTTGGAAAGGTGAGGATGATGTTTTGGGGAGATGTTTTGGGAAAGTGTTTTGGAAAGGTGCTTTGGGAAGATGTTTTAAGAAGGTGTCTTGGGCAGGTGTTTTGGGAATGTGCTTTGGGAAGGGATTTTTGGCAGGTGTTTTGGGAAGATGCTTTGGGGAGATGTTTGGGAAGGTTATTTGGGAAGGTGTTATGGGAAAGTGTTTTGGGAAGATGATTTAAGATGCAAGTGCCTTTGGGAAGATGCTTTGGGAAGGTGTCTTGGGAAAATGCTTTGGGAAGGTGCTTTAGGAAGGTGTTTTGGGAAGGTGTCTTGGGAAGGTGTTTTGGGAAGATGCTTTGGGAAGGTACTTTAGGAATCTGCTATAGGAATGTGCTTTGGGAAGATGTTTTGGGAATGTGGTTTGAGAAGGTGCTTTAAGGAAGTTCTTGAAGAAGATGCTTTGGGAAGATGTTTAGGGAAGTGTTTTCAGGAAGATGCTTTGGGAAGGTGTTTTGGGAAGTGCTTTTGGGAAGCTGCTTTAGGAAGATACTTTGGGAAGGTATTTTAAGAATCTGCTGTGGGAATGTGCTTTGGGAAGATGTTTTGGGAAGATGCTTTGGGAAGGTATTTTTAGGAATCTGCTTTGGGAAGATGTTTTGGGATCATGCTTTGAGAAGGTGCTTTGGGAAGGTGTTTAGAGAAGTTTATTTGGGAAGATACTTTGGGAAGGTGTTTAGGGAAGTTTATTTGGGAAGATGCTTTGGGAAGGCGCTTCGATCTGAGCCGGAGGGACACCCTGCAGTGAGGAAGGTGCCTGGGCGTTGCGCGGTGCGATGCGGAGCGGTGCGGAGCGGTGCGGAGCGGTGCCACCTGCTCCCGCCACCTGCAGTTCCATCGGCCGCCACCTGGTGGGGCCACAGGGCAAAGAGTGAGGGCGGCCGCGGCGGCGGC
>NW_010290496.1:68369-81191 GCF_000700745.2 Antrostomus carolinensis | reverse complement strand
GGGGTGATGGTTTTAAAGTAAAAGAGGGGAGGTTGAGACTAGATGCAAGGAAGAAGGTTTTTTTACACTGAGGGTGGCGAAACCCTGGCCCAGGTTGCCCAGAGAGGTGGTAGAAGCCCCATCCCTGGAAACATTCAAGGTCAGGTTGGACAGGGCTCTGAGCAACCTGATCTGGTTGAAGATGTTCCTGCTCAGTGCAGGGGGGCTGGACTAGATGGCCTTGAAACGTCCCTTCCAACCCTGACCATTCTGTGATTCTATGAAAGCCTAGCAGGCACCTATGGGAAGAGTTAACCACAATCCCAACACCACATCGGGTACCACAAAACCAACATGGGGGCTTGGCTCCACTTCACTTGCACCTGTCAAACTATGACAATCAACAAGACTGAGTTTCCTACAGATCCAGTCAAACGGAAAAATAGATTAGATAGAGCAGATTGGATTTGTCAGAAACCAAGACATCGCCACACCAGCCTGCCACGGGCTCAGCAATTTATCTTTCCATAAAAGTCAAACCTCAAGATTCCCAGAAACATGGTACTAGGGGCCTGGGTGAGGATGAGGAGGGGAAAAAAAAGAGCACATGCAAGAGGTGAAGCGCAAGGGATGCATCCAAGAGGAGACAAACCCTGAAGGTCAGAGCAGCCAGCACATGAGCAGCTAACTAATGTACTACAGCAGCACCACAGGGCACAGACACAGGCACACACGTCCTAGCAAACTGGAAAGCCATAAAAGTCTATTATAGCAAATCAAACAGCAGTCAGCATGACAGCCATTAGCCTGAAATGAATACACGAGAACTTAATGAGCTCTGTCGAGGCCAGCTTGGTGAATTAAGTTGCCAATTCTAGCAGGATTCCCCTTTTCTTTACAGTCTTGAAAGCATCCGCACCGCCTCGTTGCCTTTTGACAAGCAAATCACAGGGCGCCCTTGCCCAGACGGGATGGACCATTACGCCAGAGCAACATCCCTCTCCTGACACAGCAGCCCTCGCTCAGCTCTTCCAGGCAGGTGCTGGAGATGCGATTAAGACATAATGAGCTCAGAAGACCAGTGGCATCAGCCCAATGGGTGAGTGACCCCCAGTCTGGTTATTCGGAGCTGCTGCAGTGTGGAGGAATCCACAGTTAAACTGGACATCCCCTCTCCTCTCCTCACACTAGAGTGGAATCACAGTCCACAGCCCATGCCCAAATAAATTCCCATTCTCAAATCAAGCAGATTGCGTAAAACGCCAGGACGGGTATTTAGAGGCAGTATTGTTTTTAAAGGTCAGTTTACTTCATGTTCCATTTATTTATGCACACTCTGACTTTCCTAGTGCCACACAATAGCAGTGAGGTTTAAATAGCCTTTCTGTTGCTGCTCCATTAGCTAGGACAACTGCAAATCGATACACCCATTTATCTCAAAATTAAAAAGAGAAAAACCCTTGTTAGCTGCCAATTCCACACAGCCAGCCTATGCAAAGCCACGCTAGCACTTCTGCTAGCCTCTTCTACATCCCCAAGATCCAGTCCCTGTTTATTCATCAGCTATAGGCCCTTCAGCTTGGGCTGATGGTCTTTGAGACAGATTTTGCCACCTATGCCCTCACTGTTCACCCTGGCCTGAGCTGTCTGGAGCCTGGGGGTGACCTGGGGGCACTGTCAGCCCCTACCATGACTGAGTCCCCAGCCTCAGCTGCATCCAAGGTGGCCCCTGGTTCCAGGACCCTCAGCTTCTGAGGGCACATCTCCATACAACATCACCTCCAGCTTTGAGTGCTTGTGGTCAAGCAACAGGGGCAATCCATGGCCCAGCAAAGCTCTCAAAGCAAGAGGGTATCTCTTCCTCAACAACCACACCAGCTCACACAGAGCAAACTTGCAGCTCACATCTCCCGTGGGCCGTAGCCGTTGGAGGGTCCTCCTCAGATGGTGGGATCCCATCCCCTGTTTTCACAGCACCTGACAAGGAAAGGTTGTCTCCCCAGCAGAAGAACAGAAGTGCCTCCAGGATGCTGACTGAGCAACGAGTTTGTGGCTCATTACCTCCAATTGATGCCCTTGGTTAAAGATCATGGAGAGAAACTGGAAACTGGCACACGATGCCTTATAATTAGATTAGGCCAACCTCCAGAAAAGCACAGCTCTGAAGGCCAAGTGGCAGAGCGGGTGCACAGGGGAAGCCCCGTGCTTGCAATACCCCAAACAATTAGACAGTCCTGGAAATCCCTCTCAGTAGAGCCATGGCTCGCGTGCAATGCAGCGTGACATGCAAAAGGAAGGGTCTAGGCTTCAGTCTCCCTTTATTTATTTTTTTGTCCAGCTCACCTTGCCCACAGTTCCCCTTACTTGGCAGACCTTAATTTTTCAAACCAGCACTAGACCTTTGCCCTCCCTGCTCCCCACTTTTGACATGAGTTAAGACTGGAAATGTGGAAGGCTTAAAATTTGCAATATTGGCTCTTGGGGCAGAGGCAATGAGCAAGAAGACACAGCATGGCTGCTTCAGGTGTAGAAACACTGGGGTTTAACTCAGCACCAGTTCCTGAGGGAGACACAGAAACCCACTTTCCATCTCTCTCTTCATGCAGAGGAAGGAGTCCTCTGTACCAGGTGCTGCAAATAGCAAAACCAGAGGTAACTCCAAGGGCAGAGAAGAGGAGACCATTCTCCTTCAGTCCTACTGACATTCCTTTGGCTTTGCACACACCATCACCAGGAGGAGCAGCAGCAAGGCAAGATGGCCACCCATCAGTTTCCTGAGGTCCGAGCAGAAAGGCAAGAGTGAGGAGCAGCTCATGTAAGTTTTGCCTAGTCATTTCTGCACCATTTGTGCTTTAAAGAGGAGAAGAAATGACTCTGACCCAGTGTCATTCTCAAAGGGAGGTTTCAGATGACTTGGCGCAAAGATGAGACTAAAATTCCCGGCTCATACATCACGAGCAACTTAATGAAGAAACCTCATCCTCACAGCAGAGGGACAGGGGAAGATCAAAGCCCAGCACAGCAGGGCATCAGCAGTCAGCGTATTAAATAAACCCTTGTAACACAATCGTTTGTACCTCTCAATTACCAAAGACTGCTTGATTTCACACGCACAGATGCACGCTTGACCTCATCCACACCCCAAGGCATGCTCTGGGAAGAACGGGCTGCCCTGGCACAAGGGTGCAAGAGGGAGAGGTTTCCTCCACAGGGGGATGTGAAATGCGCTACTAAACCTTTGTCTCAAATATAATACCCTGACTTCACCCTCCTAGCACCAGCAACCACCTTTCACTGCATATTTTTAAAGTCTAAATTCACATCACATCTCTAAGTTACTGGCAAATTTCTGCCAAGCTGAGCTCTAGGTGCAGAAGCTCTACCTGATGGTATGACTAGGTGTGACCTCCTTTCCAACAGCCAGCATGGATAGAGAGTGGCAGAAGGTTGTGGAAGCTCTGTTCTTGGAGATACTCAACACTTGGCTGGATAAAGCCCTGAGCAATATGATCTAACATGAAAACTCTCTCTGCTTTAGTGGGAGCTTGGGCCAGATGATCTTCTGTGGCCCCTTCCTACCTACTTTACTCCTAGGACATCATAGGACAAGTGCTGCTATGGAAGTATTAAAAAAAAAAAAAAACCACCAGCAAGGGCAGAAGCATTTGAGCAGGACTGTTAGAATTCAGGTGTTTGGAGAAATATTTAGTGCTGCCCTAGATCACCTCTGTGACAAGAGCTGCACACGCCCCCTACTCAAAGGAAGAGAAGAAAAAAAACAGATTCCCATTTACAGTTGCGTTCCAACTTCACGTGTCATGGGAAAGACATCACCAAGGCTGCAAAAGCTCTGAGCTCCAAACCTCCTCTACCACCTGCCTTCCCCCAATACCCAAAATGCCATCACCCTGCTTCAACCCATTTTCAGGCAACAACAACTTCCAGAGGCTTAATCCTCCTCCCAGTCCCAGCAAGGGTCCAGGACAGGAGGACAGTCCTGTACTTTGGTGGCCCTCAGGCAGCCAGCTCTGTGGCAGCAACCAGGCAGCAAGTGTGGCCACTAAGAGAAGAGACAGAAGCCAGGCTGCACGGAGGGGCTGGGGCAATCCCTACCTCCGGGATGCGGACGCTGTAGGGCTGGTTGTGGAACCGTGGAGCGTTGTCATTCACATCTCCCACTTGGATGTTGACCGTCCCTTTGATCACCTGTGGCCACAAGGATAACAACAGGGAGTGTGTGTCAGCTTTATGCATGGATTTAAAACCTAAAGCAAGCTTATGATTGCTTTTTCTGACTTGTGATGGCCTGGGGTGGTCCCATTCCCCCAGACACCCCTGGCATGATGCAGAAAGTCCCCTGGCAACCCACTCTCATCCTCCCTGCTCCTCTCCACCCATGCTACAGACCATGAAATGAGAAGTCACACTTACCCCTTGGCTGTCACTGACAGAAAATTCAACCGTGAATTCTGACTTCGTCTGAAAGGGAAGGAGAAGAAAAACATATAATTAAAGATACTGTAGTGTTTATCTGCAGATGGCAGGCTTGGGACTTTTAGCCAACATTATTACATGCAAAATGCTTTCAGGACCTTCAAGAAAAGAAGGCGCGCTTGAGTGCCATTACCTACATTGAGTATAAAATGCTGAAAAATATTGATACCAGTGGGGCACCAGTGTATTTCACAGGCATGGAAAGCTGCTCTGCCCTGAGTCAGGAGGATGTAGGGACTAAGGAACTGACTCCCCAGCTAACAGTTGAGCATTTTAATAAGGGCAGTTAGTGGTAGAACAAGGGGAAATGGCTTTAAACTGAAAGAGGGTAGGTTTAGATTAGATACTACTTTACTATGAGGGTGGCCAGACACTGGAACAGGTTGCCCAAGAAAGCTGTGGATGCTCCTCCCTGGAAGTGTTTAAGGCCAGGCTGGATGAGGCTTTGAGCAACCAGGTCTAGTGGAAGGTGTCCCTGCTGATGGCAGGAGGGTTGGAACTAGGTGATCTTTAAGGTCCCTTCCAACCCAGACCATTCTGTGATTCTATGACTTTAAACACAACTAGGCTAAAGTAGATGAGAGGACCCTACTGTCTGACCTTCTGCAGCATGCCAGCAAGCCCCAGCTCTCTTTGCATGCCCACCCAGTCCCCAAACCACAGGCTGCCTGCTTGTAGAGGTGAGAGGGAATCAGTGCAAGGCAGAGAAAAGTAGTTTTCCATCCACGCTCTACTGTGACCTGGTACTGTCTCTGACTGCAAGATACAGGGATGATGCTAAAAGAGAACAAAGTCCAAAGAAAAAGCTGTGTAATTAGGTTTTGTTCAAGACAGCAGTACAACACAGTCTCACTGAGGACATCTAAATCTTGCTGCTGCTTTCCCAATTTACCTGCCATGCAGCAGTTCTCAGGATATCACATAGCTGGGGACACTGGGATAAACTCAGGGTCTGTAGTAAGAACTGGTTGAAAATCCCACCATAAACCCATTAAAAAAAAAAAAAAAAAAAAAGCCTGAGCAGTCCTCTCTGCCCCTTATTGCTCAAACTAAATTAACAGCTTGGTCTGAAATAGCAATACATTAAAGTCACTGGTATTGGGCTGAGGGACAAGTGGGGAAGAGGGGATTATTTTGGTGCCAGGGCAGAGGGATATTGCTAGTAGAGGCAGACTTTCTCTTCCCGACCTTTCTTTTCCACCAGCGATCCTTTTGTTTATGTTTTACCCAGGAAACACACAGGTATGGACAGCAGGATTTGGACCACCACACCTATCCGGTATCTGGGTACTGTCTCGTGTTTTGGTTCCCCCAGTCCCAGCAATCCTTCCTTCTCCAGCATCCCTTCCCACCCTCAGTGCCCCTGCCTGAGCTGCTAGAGCACAGCAACTCAAATCTTCCAGAGTATCATGCAGGAAAGGCTGGAAAGCAAGAAAGTAAGCTTGGAATGGTTCTCTGTGCTGCAGATTTGGTTGATTTATTCCTAATAAGAACAGCTCAGGGACAGGCAGTAGTCACTGGTGTCCAGACCAGGAACTCTGCTTGCACTAGGGTAGCAGTTCATCCTGGAGAAGGGTTTGAGGAACAGCTTAGCAGAGCATGCACCCCCCAGGCCCCCATTCAAACAGCTGGGGAATTCAACCTGAGAAACTCTTTCCTAGTTCCTGCCTCAAGGCAATGCTTGCAGGCAGAACGAGGAGCTGGAATACCAATGGAGAGGAGAGCCTCTGCTCCTTGTGACATCCCACCCTGCTGCATTCAGCTCCTTTCACTTCCACTTCCCCCTACCCATCAGTGCCACCGCGAGGGACAAAGCAGTAGGGAAGAAAGGAAAAGGAGGAGAGAATAAACCATCTGTTGAGTATTTACTTTTAAAACCTAAAATAATAAAATAATCAGAGAAAGCTGCCATATGCTAATTTCTGTCTCCATCCTTCATTTTAGCACACACTTTTTTATTTTAGACTCATGGTTTATTTATTTTTTTAAAATCTGTTTTTTTCTAATCTTTGTGGGAGTGAAAAATCTTTTAAAAATTGTTTTGCCTCTGTACATCCACTCCTTCCTCTTTTTCTCCATTTTCCCTTTTCCTGCATCATTTACCTTACTATAACTCCCTCTCCAAGTCTCTTTTACTCCTCCATTGTACAAGAACTGTTCCTCTTGCTTTTCTTCCCCCAACACTTTTCTTGTATGGCTTTCTCTCCTTTGTATTTTTTATTGCATCCATCCAGGCCAATGTTCTCCACTCCCAGTGTGCTGTCCACCCCCATCCCTTCCCTCCCACACCATCCTGCTTCCTCCACCATAAATTATCATTGACACCTTTCCCCTATCCATACCAAGCTATGCATATATCTGTCTTCACCTTCTTCCATTACTAACTTTGAGCGCCTGGGACCAGTTGAGGGGTGCGGGCTTCTCTCCCAGTTCAGCCCAGCCACACATGCAAGCTCTGTGCAGCTACTTCCTTTCTCACCCTCCACCAAAAGCCACCTAAAATCTATTGATCACCCTCCTTGGCTTAAGGCTGTTATCCTCAGTGTTGGGAAGCAGTAGACATTTGAATAAGAGAAGATTTATGACTCATGTCAGCAGCTGTTGGCACAGGAAGGTGGAGGGGAAAGGGGTGAAGAAAAACGCTTTATTTTTTCAGAGTCTCAGTCTTAATGCTGTGAAATTGGGTTTGCATCCGCTGCTCTGCTTCTCTGCATCCCCACATCTGGCTGTCTCTGACCAGGATCACCAGCGCCTGAGGTGTGTTAATGGCTTTTATCATTGCAACACTGCTACTGGCAAAATAAGTACTAAACACAGGCAACAGGAACACAGGGGAAATTCAACATGTTGCCCAAGTTGTGCAGTGTTTTCCCAATCTTACTGCGTTCTTACACTGTCCCTTACTCCAGGAATGTGGCAAAGACCAGGGCTTTTGTAAAACAGGCACCTGAATGGGATGGCATCTTCCCACGCCATTGAAAACAGGGGTGTGAAACAGCCTCAAGGCAAAAATCTTGACAAATTTCACATCCAGCAGTCTGAATCTACAAGATGATGAAAAGTCAGGATAAGATTGAATAAGCAGGGATACCTCACATCTCTTCACAAACTGTTTTAAATAGTAAAGGATTTAATTGAAATAAAAGTTTAAAGAAGGAGCCTGTAAATTTCCCTGAATGTACGAGCATCCTGCCCCTTAGTAGATAATTTCCTTCCTTTTTTTTTTTTTTTTTTTTTTTTTTTTTTTTTTTACTTCTGAACTTGCAAATATTATCTGGAATCCAAGAAAACCAACAAGTCAGATGGAACCAGAGTACCCTGCTTATTCCCTGTGTCCCCACTGAGCTGGTGACAGTGACAGAGTGGCTAGGGACAGACCCTAGTGGGGACACACCTGCATTCCCAGCTCCACATGGGAGCAACACCCAGGCCCCATCTCAGCTGCCAAAGAAAGCGAAGAACCACCATCTATCTGAGCAGAGATGTTTGTTTTCTTTTTCCCCCTCCCCTCAGCAGAAAGCAGCATTACCTCTCTGTCCAAGGGCTGCCTGAGCCAGACAACACCAGTCACACTCTCCACTGCAAAGAACCGGCTGGCCTCCTCCCCAACCACACCAAAGACCAGTGGGTCATTGTCCAGGTCCCGGGCCAGAAGCTGAGTCACTGAGGAGCCTAGAAGAGATGGAGAAGAAAGAAATCATGAACAAAACAGGACAGAAGGGAAGAAATCCCAGAAATATTCAGATTTTCTGCCTTCCTCCCTTAAGTCATCCTCAAACTATTTTTCCATGGTGCTATAATGCCACAAACATTTATACAGCAGCAAGGGGAGTCAAGCTGTGCGTGGCCCTACTGTTCTCTTTAGCATAGATAAATTGTATCACAGCTCCTCTTCTCCCTTGCCCTTATCAGAAGAGAGTCCTGTGAGCTCAGCAGAAGCATGGCCATTTCATGCACTAGAGACAGTGAAGGAGCCCACGCCTCTTCTGGGTAAGCACCTCCATCAAGTCTCCCCCACCGAGGGGCATCACCAGCAAGTACATCAGCATTTCCAGGCTAAAAGCAAACATCCCAAGGCCAAGAGAATAGATATGATGCCCACGGGGTCTGGAGCCAGACACAGACTTGGGATTTGTTTCAAACACCACAGCTGCAGCAAGTGGTGGGGTTTTTTTGACATAGGTGAAGCCCACACACCCAGAGATTATGAGAGATGCTGGGACAAATCCATCACTACCTTCTGCCAAATCACATTTGAAACCATCTTCTGCAGCATCCTGAATACCCCAGCCAACAGAGGCCTTGCTCAGCCACCCCTCCTGGGCACGCAGTTGCAAATGTCTCTTCCAAACTGCACCCAAGAGGCAACCCTGAAGTTACTGTATGGGATTGTGTGTCCTGTTTGCAGTCTCCATGCTGCTACAGAGTGGGACGACTTCTACTGCTCTAAAAGCAAGTGATGGCCACCATCCTTGGAGCTTCATTTCTGCTCCATAAGAGCCTCCTCAGATCATTTTGGGCCTCTCCGTGACACCTCTGAGTGCATTCAGAGTCTGGTGTGGCAGGTTAATGATGGCTGGCTGGCTGCCTGTCACCCACCCAATTGCTCTTGGTCCCCTCCTCAACAGGGCAGTAGAGAAGATTGGAGAAAAAAAGCTGGTGGGTGGAAATAAAGACGGGAGATTCCCTTGGCCACCTGGCCCCATGGATTATGGGAGAAAAAGCTCTTCATGAGTCATCTTTGGCAGTACGAGAGCACCCTATGGCACCAAATCATCTGGCCAAGGGAAACAGATGCCAAAATTTCATCCATCTGGGAAGAGAAGGGAAACTCCAGCAGACTGGAGGGCAAACGCAGTAGCACAGCTCAGTGAGCCGAGCAACCGGGGCAATTACCGACCAGTTTGCCTGAGATCAATCACGGTGGAAATAATGGAAAAAGCTGATATGACATTCCATTAATAAAGAATTAAACGATAGGAATGTAATTAATGCCAGTCAACATGATTTTATGGAAAATAGGCCTTGTCAAACAAACCTGATTTTATTCTTTGATGAGATTACAATTTTGGCAGATAAAGGTAACCGCAAAGGAATAATAGACTTTTGTAAGGCATTTGACTTAGCACTGTGTGACTTGCTGATTAAAAATTTAGCACTGTACGACATCGACAAAGTGCACTCAAGCAAGGACTCAGCTGCCTGGCAGGTCTCAAGGCCACCAACCACGGTCAGTGGGACATCCTAGCGTGACATCAAATTGCTGTCGGTACAAACTCAGGTGACAGCATGGCAAATAACACGGAGGACCAAGAAGTCATGTGAAGTGTTTGGTAATTTGGGCTGGTTTGGTAAAAATCTGCTTTCATGACCCTGCTCCAAAAGGCTGGTGGGGCACAGCTGCAGAGGGTAGATGCAGCTATCTCTGCATCTTTTGAGATGCAGGCATCTCAAAACCAGCCATTCTGGCAGAGCCTGGGGATACAAGCAAGCAGGGAGCTCTTTCTATAACCTGGCCAGCAGAGCCATGGTGCAATTTGGGCACTCAGAGGAGTGACTTTAGGGGTACATAGTTGGTTCTACCAAGAGTGCAAATTTTGAAAGCTGCTCATCTTCGGGACTAGATGCAAGAGGATGCCACAAACATTCAAGAGCTAGCAGAAATACTTTACACTTAACAAGGACTTTAAAAGCTTGAACTGCTTCATTTATGACAAAGAAGAGCAAGATGACTCAGGCGATCTCAAGCACATCCATGAAGAGGACAAAATCTAAGACTTAAAATGACTATTCCAGAGCAAGAAAGCACAGCAAGACTCAGTGCCCAAACATAGAGAAGGAACATCAGTTGTTTTAAAAAGAGCAACTACAATTAACCAATGGGGAAAACATATTCCTTCCACCAACACAGGTGCAAGCAAATGACAGGTCACAATCAAAGGCGTTTTGGGCAACGATGGCGTTTTGGGCGACGACATCTGCAACGTTCCCATCTCTTCAGTGAAGTCAACACTGGAGATATGAAGTGACTCCACACTTTCTCAAACCTCAGAGCCTTGATATGAAACAAGCTACTAGTTTGGTTATACTTCGGAGGACATCTGAAGTCATCCTTAGCAAAGGTTTCTTTGCACCAGGAAACAGGCAAGGCTGTGACCATCCCCATAGCAATGAAAGCCAGTAACTAGGACAAGATAAATCCAGGGCCATACCTCTCTATTCTGCTAAATTTAATGGGAGAAACATACTTTAACCCATTGTATCTCATTTAAAAACCCTAGATCAACGGGGTATCTACCACAAATACTTAACTACAAAAGGTCTTGGTCACATCTCAGTGGAAGGGAAATGATTTTAAAAATCCTGTGGAATAGGAAAACCATGTGCCTGTTCTAATCATAGTCACATTCATGGTTTGTGTGCTGCAAACACACTTGCACCAAAAAAAAAAAAAAAAAAAAAAAAAAAAAAAAAAAAAAAAATCAGCCAGTAAATGAACATTTAACTCTTCTCTGTTTCTTTACCCTACAGCTGCCTCCCACTGTCAGGGAATTTAGTTCCTAAATTCAGGATAACCCAGAGAACAAGGTGAGACATTTCTGGGCAAAGTGCATCAACCTACCCATGTTTCCCGCTCCTGCCAGTCTACAGACATGCAGAGTTAGATTCCTGTCAAACAGCACCCTGGCCTTGGCTGCTCTCTGGTCCATGCTTATCAAAATCAAGGACAGATTTAGTGGGTAAAAAGAAGAAAGGGAAAGTTTACCACCTATACCCTCCTCAACTTTTCTTTCTTTTTGTTAGAAATAAGAAACTTCATTAGGACATAAATAGGGCAGGTCAGAACACTGAAGTGTAAGCTGCATGTTATTTTCCTGTATCACAAGAAAATACCATCTTAAACAAACCCTTACAAGTGAGGCACTGAAAACTAAGAGCTACTTTTACCTATTCCCCTACCTGTCCATCAGCCAGTAATCACTATTTAACTTAAAAACACCTCCCAATTCATTATGGAAAAAAAATGTATAAAATACAGATTAAAATAACAAATTAAATAGAAGATAATGAGAAACAGCTCCCTGAAATAAGAAATGAGACTTCACAATCACTTTCTCATTTGTTATTCTGATTTTTGCAAGTTTTACCCCAGCAGAATGCTAAGTTTAGGTGCATGGTGCAAACCAGGCGTGCAGGATGAAGTGAGAGGACTGCAGCCAAGCACGCTAAACTCTTTCACCACTTCCACCACCACAACAAATGTTTCTGTCAGCTACCTTCCACCAATTCCTTTAGCATAAATTTATTTAATCCTACTTTCCCCCTCATATCTTTTCCCCCCTTCTCTCAATTTACTGCACCAAGGGAGGAGGAGCAGACAAGCTGGTTAGCACAAGGCAAAACACACAGCTGGAGTATCTGGGCCACAGTCACCATTCAACAGACTACAAGAAATCCCATTTTCCAGGGTGAACACAGGAAAGGTGCTGTTGTCCCACCCATAGGTGAAGCCAGACCAAAGCAAACCCCTGTCCCAGTGATACTCAGCTCTGTAGCTGGACTCCACGTTCTTCTTCATGGAAGCAACAATGGGAATTGCCAAGGGGGTGCAAAAGCAGTGTTAGCCCCTTCACATAAGGGTGCCTGGATCACTGAGAAATTGGCAAAAAGAAGAGGGTCCCCCTCACGTGGGGTATGCAGAGCCCAGGGAGCTCCACATCTGCCAGAAACCCCTCTTAGGGCACTTCAAAAGAAAAATACCCTGCCCCAGCTCTCCACAGGCCATGCCAAAGATGCTGTTAGAGCTGCCACAAGCCCTTAAGCACTGACCTGGCTCCAGCAACGGCTGAGGAAACGGATAAATTCTCCTTCTGCAGCACAAAGTTATAGGCTCCATTTGTTTCCCCTCAGGAATCAGACAGGGCAGTTAAGTGTCTTGATTCCACCAGATAATCACAATTTATCTTGTCTCCTTTTGCCTCCTTTCTCTCAATCACAGCTACTTCTTCTTTCTCACATATACAAAGATTTTCTTCTTTCTCCAAGTTTTGAACTTTGATTGACCTTGGGTGCTTTTTTTCCTTGGTGTTGTCGTTGCCTCTTGTTTTGTTCCTGCTAAGATCTTATTAATTTTTTTTTTAGGTTTGGCTACTTTATGGGATGTACTTTCCCCATCTTACTTTCAGCTGTAAACCCGTATCTTTTTCTTGCCCTTCCATTTTGCCCAGGAGAAAAGCAGGCAAAGGAACTGGGCCCTCCCAGTTCCTCTTGACTGGTTTTGCTTCAAAAGTGGGGTGAGAAAGGAGAAAAAACAAATTCCCCAGGAGAATCCCAGAGCTCCTGTAAGGT
>NW_010290496.1:67560-68333 GCF_000700745.2 Antrostomus carolinensis | reverse complement strand
GAGCTGGAGGATGAAGAAGCTGCCACGGTGACAAAGTCTGGAGAGGGATGGCTTGGGGTGGGATGGAGAGAACTGGGATCCAATGGATGGGGCAGGTTTCTAATTAGTTACTTAATAAGATGCTCTCTTAATAGGTCTGATCCATACCCAAGTGGAGCTAATAGGAATCTCTCCGCTGACTGCACTGGCTTTTGGGCTAAAGACTTCAGGCATCAGCTCTGCTTTAATATTAAAAGCATTGTAATCCCTGTTTCTCCTTGGTTTGTTGTTTCTCACCCCTCCTGAGCTCTGGATCATGTCTGTGGGCACAGTCACTATGCAGCTTCTTGGCTCCCCATCTTCTGCCACCGCTACTGACAGCGGACCAGAGCTTGCCAGCACCACGAGCACTCAGCTTACAGACAAGGGGGTTTGCATGATAAAAAGCCAGAAATTTCTAAGTAGCAGCAGCAAACGGATCAGAGGCACCAGGCACGCTGGGGAGGGAAGCAGCAGGGAGACAGCCCTTATAGCAAGAGCAGTGCCTATGCCTCTTAACCAAGGTCACAAGCTAGCACAGACGGCCCTCAGTTGCTATTTAGCTTCTCAAACCAGCACAAACTTACTGACATAAAAATCATTTTAGCATCCACACCCTGCAGTAAGGAGTCCCGTTATGTAAAGGTCACTACCACGCTTTTGTTCCAAAGTAGCTGCCACCAGATCTCCTTAGTTCCCTCTCCTTCCTTGGGAGGGAGACGGGACAGTTGCGTCCCATTTGCTTCTCCCACAAC
>NW_010290496.1:51397-67516 GCF_000700745.2 Antrostomus carolinensis | reverse complement strand
CCCCAGTTGCCCCAGCACAGGCCTCTCCAATTAGCCCAGTTCATCACAGCAGGCTGGCCTCTGATGCGTTTGGTGTCAGGATTTGATGGATCTGATCTTGAAATTCAAACCCTGTTCTTCTCATTTGTCATCTGCTCCCTTTTCTTTGCCTGTAATTCATTTTCTCTTTCATCTTTCAGAAAAAAATAAATGAAGAAAAAAAGCCCTTCCGTGATGTTTTCCCAAAGATTTTTTAAAAGAAAAGATGAAATGCCAATATTTCTGTGCTGCTGAGCAATGTGAGGGAGAGGAAAGGGCAGTGACTCCCTAGCAAGGAAAATAAAGCACAATCTAGTTTCAAGCAGGAGGCCACAGCAAGTGGGAGCTGCTCCCATGTTTGGGATGAGGCTCCATCGCTTTCCCAAAGAGGACGAGCCCAGAGCTGGGGACAGAGTGTGCACAGGAGACCCTATCTGATGTGAAGTGGGGGATGGAGTGGGGGCACAGTGTTGGGGGCTAGGGACACAATCAAGGCACGCTTGGGCTCAGAAAGTCTCTTGCAGGCACCAGGGTCTCTCCAGCTTCATTCCTGTCTTCCTCCTGGTCAGTCCCAGCCTCCTGGAGCAGTTTTCCTGTCCATGACACTGATGGCCATAGATTACACAGAAGATGTGGGTTTGCAAAGGCCAACCACCAGACTGCTACTGCCAGGAAGACCTTGCTCCTCATACCTGGAACATGCCTTGGGTGAACAATAATAGCAAAACTCATGCCACATAAGCATGCTGAGATTAAAACCTGGCCAACACCATTCATATATGCTCAGGGATACCTAAAAGGACACCACTAGTCCAAGGGCAACCCACTCATCCGTCTCCAAGTCTTTCTCCCAATGCAAGTGGCTGCCACCTCATTTCATAAATACAACCTTGAGAGATACTCTCAGGCTTCTTTCTCAGAAAGGGCTCAACCACTTGAGCCAAAACTTTCCAGAACTCAGCAAAGAAAGTTTCCACTCCTACAATTCAGGTTGAGCTCAGTGTTACACACTTCTCTTTCCAGGTGCTAATGGGAAGCATCAGCTTTCCCCACCACCAAGGCTGCCTCCACTCCAGTTACTGTGCTGCAGAGCAAGTGAAAAAGGGCAGGGAGACACCAGCACCTTTTAAAAAGGGTCTCATAATAAATAAATGAGAAAAGAACAGTTTCTGCCACCAGAAAAACAAGAGGTCTTTACCAATTATGGGGGGAAAAAAGCCCAGGACAAGCTGGTCCAGGAACCACATGCACTGCGCCATCACCTACCATGTACAGGAGAGAAAGGAGCCAAACACAGAGGTGACAGAGAAGAGGGAAAGCAAATCTGTGCAGTCAAAACCATTTCTCAGGGAGTTTATCAAGCTGGGAAGTGAAAGGTACAGCAGAGTTTTTCCTAGCTCCTCAGATGCCCAAAGTCAGAGTGGGAGACAGCTTGTAATTTCTCTGCTGCATTTAGTTATTTTAAGTGGGGAGTTAGCAGTGAGATGGAAACCATAAACAGACCTGACAGCCAGTGGTAAAGCTCAGAAAGAAGTATTGTCTGCCTCCATTTCCCCCAGCTCTCACAGAGACCTTGAAACAGGTGTTTAAAGCTGTTTAATGGGAAGAGCACAGTAGTGGAGAAAGAGCCAAGCGTTCACACCAAGAGCAGCCATCACAAAGGACTTTCTTGGTTTACTTTGCTATTTACTGAACACTTCAGTTAACTTTCCAAGGGAGATGAAGAGAAAAACAAACAAACAAACAAACGAACTCAAGACTATCTTGAACTTTCTTGACATCATCATTAAAGTAAACAGAATACCTGAGGCTCTCCCAATAGATGCTGTGCATGCACGCTGGCAAAGAAGCAGCATCCCTCCAATTTAAGTCAACACTAAGCAATTTCCCTCCATCAACCTTCCAACAGGTATTACAGCACTGCAGATCTCAAGCAAGCTCTCTGAAACCAATTTCAAATATCATGCTGGTGCCATGTCTCTGCAGTGGATGGAGGTCACAGCCCTCGTTCACTCTCCAGCACTTCCATGGTTTGGAGACATCAGTTTGTTAACCAAAGCTCTCCAACCAGGCTAACATTTTGCTGCCAAAATCACCAATATGCCGTAGTATCACTGTGGCATCTCCAGATCTGCCTGGAAAAGGGGATTTAAAAAAAAAAAATGCTCATCCCTGGGTAAACCCCCTGCAAAGAGAAGTGGGCTCAGAGGATGCCTGCCTCTTCTTTCTCTGGGGATTCCTGCCCTCAAGTTCACTACAAAACCCACAGCCCTTGTCCCTGGAGTTTACCAAAGCTGAAAGTACTTTTGTTTCCTTTTGTTTGGGGTGGAATGGGCTGTATTTGAAAGAGGGAAGTAAATACAAATGTATCAAAAAACCCAAAAAACAACAAAACCAAACACCCAACAAAACAGAAGAGTGAAATAAGAAAAGTAACACTTGTAAAATGATTCTGGGTCTGTTAAGGTATTTTCAGTGTGAAAAGGGTTCGCATGCTTAAAAAGTCCTCTTAAAAATAATTTCCTCTCTGCACTGCCTGGGAGCCTCATAATTACCAACAATGATCACAGACCCATTCATTTCATCCTAAAATTAATACATCACGTTTGGAATGATATCGCATTAATTTATCACAAGATTTATGAAACTTGTACTTTTTTCTAATGAGATTTATGCAAATTCTGCTCCATCCATTGTTTGCGCCATAAAAAAAAAGTTCCCTCGTAGAAGCTGCTCTGTCAAAAAGTCTCATTCAGTTTTATTGATATCTGTCCTTCCATCTTCATCCTCATAATAGGAATGGGAAGGAAAGGAGCTAGTTCCAGTCGGGGTGCAATTCTTTTCCCAAGCAGATCCCAGCACCAGGGAGGAGAGCAGCCCCATCACAGGTACAAAGTCCGCAGGTGAGCCAACCATTCAAGGCACTTCAGTTTAAACTAATTTTAAAAGGAAATCAACTGGTGGTTCACTCACACCTTTGTCTGAGAATGGTCAGAGAATAAGAGGAACAGTGGGAAATTGTGAAATTAAAATATTTGGACTTTCCAGAGTGGGAAGTCTGTGCCTGGTAAACTTACGGAATAAATGCAAATGAGGGAACGGGGGGAAATAACCACCAAGAGAAGCATAAGCACTCAGCGTCAGGGGCTATAAAGGGGGAAATGACACGAGATTAACTTGATCTTTTACAGCAGAGCTATGAACGGAGCTGAAAAAAGAAAACCATAAGCTGTCCCAACAGCCCAGGAAAGCCCTCGGTGTAACACCTTACAAAGCCTGAGGTTTCCTTAAGACCAGGGCAATTCTCAGGAGCATTGGCAAGACAGTACAAAGCAGGCAAGACCATTTCCAACTCAGATGTGGGAGGAATATTTCCTTCATTTCCAAGCACTGCCAATTGGAAATCAGACAGAGATCTTCATCAGTATGTGCACAGCTTAGCCTAGGAAGCTAGGGAAGGGGATTCTCGAAAATTCCTAAATATTAGATGCAGCCTTGGAGCTGCCTTCATATGACTGACAATTATTCATGAGACACACATATAGGGCTGGGCAGAGGCAGGAAGAACCAAAAACACAAAGGAAAACATAAATCTGGGGTTAGCAAGGACTTCCCAGCAGTGAAATCTGCTGAGGTGTTAAGTAGTGGCAAAGAGCCCCAACATCTCCCGAGGGCTTTTAAAACTGGCCTGGAAAAGATGCTACAGGACCAATCCTGCAATAGCCCCAGAGAAGCACTAACTAGATGAGATCCAAACCCCAATTTTAGCAGCTCCTGGGAGTGAGGAGGAGGTTGTTCCCCACCTGTGAATGCAAATCCACGCCCTCTGCCATGTATCTCCTTGAGCCCTGCTCCACACTGCCTCGTGCCTGTCTCCAAAACACCCTGAACACCCATCCTCACTCATTCCTCAAGGAAAATCTAGCTAATACAGTCTTGATTAACATTTCAGACAAACTTTAAACCCTAAATCCATAGAATATCCTTTTCTAATTAATTTTTAGAATAAGAAACAGCCCAGAAAGAATAAGGAATATTTCCTTTGTTCCTTCCCACCTTCTCTCGACCTCCCTACCTCCCTCCAAAAAGAAAAAAAAAAAAAAAAAGACAGACCTTTTTTTTTAACTAATTAAACAATCACAGGTCAAAGGAAACTGTCACAGGTACCAGTGTGGAGGGAAACACCACTCAGTTCTCTGCATGAACATCATGGCTCAGTGACAGGCAGAAAAACAAGATCATTAGCAATGATGAGACCTTCACCATCACCCTGTGCTCCCACCAGTGCCTGGGCACTGGTCAAGCTCCAAGATAAAGGTGGAGACCACTGGAGGGGACTCAGAATGCCTGGTCACTGGTGAGATATTTAACCAAGTCTACTCGGTGCTGGAGAGAGGTGGTCACCACTAAACCTGCCCATACACTCACACTTCCCTACCTTCTCAGAAGGTCCCACAATGCACACATCTATCTGAACATATCTCCCATCAACATGAACTAGACAACCAGCACAGGTAGGGAGTGGGACATCCCATCTCTCTTGGGACAACTAAGAGTCCTCATGAACATAGTGAGGAGTCCTTCCTTGCAGGAGTTTTACTGACTACATGCAGAGACAGTGTTTGGGGAAGACTCCTCCTAACCAATCACTCCAAGCTGTTCCTTGAGGGGAAACTCTAAATTAACATGGATCTTGAGGCCAGAACTACATGACTGGAGACTTTCTGCAGTGACTGATGTTAGCGTAGAGTCACCATGCTTCCAGAAACAAGAAATTATGCCAAATGACCAAACAAGTTGTACAAATGAGTGCAGAGACTAAATCCACAGCACCACAGTGCTGGGATCAGTCCCATTTGGGGAGACAAAGGACAGAGGACTAATTTTCTAAACAAAGCCAGGCAAGCTTGCATTTTGACTGCCAGCTGGCAAAAACAGAGGTAACGAGACTCCTGATGTTGCCAGAGAAACCAGGACACCATGCAAAGAGCTTCACAGGTCAGAATAAAATATTTCAGTAGGTGATCTGTTGCAGCCACCCTTTTTGACTACCAAGAGGTGTCTCTCCATCTAAAACCAAGTAGCATCAGGGATGCTGAGCACCCAGATTTGCAGATGCATCTTTCATAAGTTGGACATAAAGACTGGGCAAGCAACTGAAGAAAGCCATGCACTCTCACTAGGAAAGATTAGACAAGGCTTGCCTAGGGGATCATCAAGCCAAAACATGCCACCAAGGCATAAAACGTGTTGCCAGTCTTCACAGAAAAGGAGACCCAGAGCAGCTGGAAGACTGAGAGTTACTGTATGTCCAGATAGTACCAACCAGCTCCCATGCTGGGACAGTAGTGAGGACTGAAACCAAATCCTAGGTTCAGGGATTACTTTCTACTTAGTGGATGCAATGAACTAACAGGAGCTCCACTGAGATCACTCAGATGGAAGTCACCACTCCTCAACTTGGAAAAAACAGGGGTACATGCCCACTGCAATCTCGCACTTGGTGCAGAAAGCAGGAGGGCAGAGGAGACTAGAAGATGCAGCTGACCCAGCATCCTCGAGTGCATTGCTTGTCTTTGGACACCCCAAGCTTTCTAGAAATACACCAGGGCAAAGAGAAGAAAAGCAGGACCCCAGAAGTCTTGTTAACGAGGTGTTTTGCTACTTGGTGTTGATAAATGATTTATGAGTAAGATGACACATGCAGTAGTTTGCATCTTACCCAGACAAGGTAACATAGCTTTGTGTTAATTAGAAAAGAGAAGCTGTTTTGCAATTAATATGAGGTCAGAGATAAAGCTCATTAGATTGCACTGCCTACAGACTAGGTCCCAGGACTGTCCTGGCATTGAGCAGGATTGCAAGACATCCACAGGGTGTAAGACAAGACATCCCCAGGACAGTAAGGCAACGATGCCAGAAATGCTAACAAAGAAGTCCTGCACATATCAGTGCTGAACGGCCCCATTGATGGCACATCAGTATGATGCCAGCTGTGCTCCAGTAATGGAGATGAGCTAGAGTGTGAAATGCCACCTCTGAAATACTGCTGCCTGAGAGCCACCTCCTCCACCAGCAACCCTGTCAAGCTGAGGAGCTGATCAATATGAATGGGAAAAAGAAAAAAAAAAACAAACAACAAACCGTCAGCAAATTTTACTTGCGCAAGTGAAGTTCAAGCGGGATTCATTCATGTCTTGTTTGAAATCTCATCTGTGCCTCACAAAAGATGAAACATCCCCGAGGCTCTCAGTCTCGCAGGGAATACAAAACCTTTAGTGCTACAGCTTGCCTATGGCCCAGCTGCTCCGTTCTCTGAATGGTTCAAGGGAACAAATAAATATAGCCATCCTCAGCCCAAATATTTCAGGATGTTTTGCTGCAGCGCAAGCGTGCTTTGGTATGTGTGTCAAAGTCCCACTGACTGCCCAAAGCCAGAAGGAAATGTTACTAGCAGTCAAATGTTTGCCTTTAGACTTCAGGTCTGTAAGCAAATTGGCCTTGGACTGTCACCGTAACTCTCCGAGTTTTCAAAACACGTGCTGGGTGTTAGATTCTGCCTGGTTATAATGAAGATGCAGTGAAATCCCTTCTTGATTTATCGCTGGAGTTGAGCTTACACCTCTTGATCTCCAAGATATGGCTGCAGTGAAAGCAAGACTCACACAAACGGGCCAGAAATTTGAAGCTCGAGGGGGGCCAGTTTTGGGAAAGTTACATTTCCTGCTCTTCTCACCCCCTGAAAAACAAACAAAACCCTTAAGAGAACCAAGAGAAACAACCAGACACTTGGACAACTCTCCACAAAGGTGACAGCCTCAGGAAACACAAGGCATGCAACTCATCAACCCCTTTGTCCACCAGTTCTGGCCTCAAAGCTACCTTCCTCCAAGCACAACTCAACTCCTTGGGGCTGGCAACGACCACCACATCTTGGATGGAGCATTTCTTACCACACCTCCCTCCTTCTCAAATGCCAAAGAGAAGGTGGGGAAAGACTTGGCAGGTGGTTCCTGGGTATCCGAGGCACAAGCTTATCTGCGTCCCTGCCACAGCGCTGCAGTAAATTGCTTGTTGATAAATGAGGCTATTTAGGAGCAAGTGATGCCAGCATTACAGTTATTAATGATGGCAACGTGGAAAGACATTTAAGAGCGGCCCCACATTCTATTGTCCTCTCGCCTGTGAGTAATGGGCACTTCAGCTACGGGGTTTCAAAACCAGCTTGGGCTGTTTAGCAACAGAAACAAAATAAGACCAAGGGAAATGGATGAAGCACACTGGACTGATGACTCTAACACGCTGATAAAGCCAAGCTCCTTCCGTAGAAGTTGGGCAGAGCTCCAGTCTATAGATGAAATTAAATCGACAGCATTCCTCCTTCACAACCACCAAAACTCTTCCACTTGTCCCTGCAAGCTCCTAGCAGCCATTACACAACATGCAGCATCTTGTTCTCCCAATCTATGGTCCTGTGCAGCAAACTCACCCAAAAAAAAGGGGAAAGTCAAGCCACAACAACCTGAACTAGAAGAAGCAGCAGTCCAGCTGCGCTTGAAACACGCGGTACACCCCAGAGCATACCCTTGTTGAAGCCTGGGAGGCTTTCACAGGGCCGTTACCTCACTTTGCACGTCACAGATGTCTAAACGTGGCCAGGAGAACAATGAGAGAGAAATAAAGAGGCTGTTTATTGCAAGAGGAAACCTCTGCAGTCGCTGGTGGGAGTGCAAGGCAGAGCACACAAGCGCACAGCTGTAAACTTGTTTCTGAGTTAATATACCCACGAGTGTTTTTCTTTTCCTATGAAAGCATGCTCTTCTGCAAATAAACATCTGGAGATGTCTGTTACAGCTGGACCATTATCCCTAGTGACTAAAGCATTCAATTAATTTAGCCTTCCTCATTTGTGAGTTCTCTGCAAATTGACTTGGATTTGCAGGAATTTGTTTGTTATTTGAATATATTCAGTGAATAGTTTATTAAAAACATATTTCAGACGAAGGATTTCTTGCTAAATGCTCCTACCACTGTTGCTCTGAGCGTTGGCAACTGGCTGTTCGCACCATGTAAATGGTCACTGCGGCCAGGTGGGAACGAGTTGGCATCTTGATGGAATGCAATGTATCTCCAGAAAGAGCTTTCCAAGGCTCTGTGGAAGCACCTGCACAAAAACACATCCTCACACAAACGCAGAGCATTCGGCCTGCCTGAATTTCCTTAAAAACACAAACCAACTTGCACAGAAGTTGTCACAAAGAGAACAAGAACAGAGTTGAATACCAGAACAGACTTTATGCAAAACACCAGTGAAAACATCTCTCAGTAGCTTCCACACCTCCTTGTAAGCATCCACAGGACTCCTTATTCAGGATCCTATCTGTACAGACGTGTTTTGTCTCAAAACTCCAGGGGATGCTCACTGCAGGAATTTCATCACAGAAGCAAGAGAAAATGGGGTGGAAAAGGAAGTAGTGAAGGGCTATTTCCAAGATTGATGTAATCCCTTGGGCATGCAACAAGCCCAGACTCCTCCTTGCCTGTGTGCCACAAATTGTAGACTATACAGTACATGTGACATGTCCAAAATCACAAATCCTCCTACAAGAACAGTTTTAGTCCTCTACACCATGTTGCTCCAAGGCAGCTGTCTCTCTTGCTGCCACCAAACTTTGCTCCAGAGATTGCTGCGTTTCGGCTGAGGGCGAGGGGCACTCAGTGCCCTAGGTAAGTCCTTATTGTTTAAGAACAAGACAATTTTTATGTTTAGGAGAAATGAAATAGAGTTTTAGTGATCTTTGTCACCACATTAAGAAGACGGAGAAGCAAACGCTGCAGGTGGAAGCAGTGATGCTTGCAAAACCCTCACATTGCAGACCTAAAGCTACATGGGGTGAGGCAGGACCCTGTCTTGAGAACGTCAGCAGGGCTCAGCTTTCTTCCATCACTTATTTTTTTACAAGCTGCCATTCTCTATAGCATTGCATTCACTTTAGGGACAGGCAGGAGACCAGCCAGATGATCCAATTTTAAGAAATAGCAAGTGGAAGACCTTCCTTTCCTGGTCCTTTACCCCACTGCCCTGCTATGTTCAACAGTAGACTTCCCAAGAGCTCCACCCAAGTCACTGTGTTGGTCACCCTAGCCTAAGGCACACTTCAACCTGGGACGTTCCCCATAGCAAAGGTCACCTGCAACAGCCCGGCTGCATGCAGCTCATTCTGCAAGCTGGGTCAGAGCTGCAAGGGGTGGCTGAATGTACGCATCCCCTCACCTGCTGTCCAGACCAGCCTGTGCTCAAAACAAGCTCCTTTAGTCACATGTAAAAACAAATAATGTTTTAAAATCCAAACTGAAAACAAAACTCCATGCTAAATCCCAGCTGTCGGGTTGTTTGAAAGCAAAAAAGAAAGCAATCACTGAGGTTTCAC
Organism: Antrostomus carolinensis; assembly: GCF_000700745.2. Taxonomy (NCBI): domain Eukaryota; kingdom Metazoa; phylum Chordata; class Aves; order Caprimulgiformes; family Caprimulgidae; genus Antrostomus; species Antrostomus carolinensis. Next base: position 58,067 of record NW_010290496.1, on the reverse strand, counting down.
AGACTGTTCTAAAAGTGGAAATCTATGAAGAGAAAAGTGATCCAATAAGTCACAGTTTTAGACTTTTTCTTTCAATTGCTCAAAGTAAAGACTTTCATAGAATCATAGAATGTATTGGGTTGGAAGGGACCTTCAAAGGTCATCTAGTCCAATCCCCCTGCAGTAAGCAGGGACATCTTTACTAGAGCAGTAAAGACACATTTTACTTTCAAAGCTTCTCTTTCCCCTGAAGCTTTGATTGAGGGAGAAATGGGTATTGCCCACCAAATTTACCATCTACTTGCTAACAGCTACTTGTATGCATCAGAGACAAGTCCCAGCCACCTCCGCCCAGACAGCTGCATCACGTACGTATTTTTCCAATCCCTTTGGCAGCACCAGCCTCTAACTCACTTGCAAAACTAGCCCCTTCACAGCATTTCAGATACCTCCTGTGCTCCTCAGGTGCCCTCTCAGTGATCCGTGCCTACACTACCAGCTCCTGCAGTGAAATTCAGCTTCCTCCTCATGAAGGGCTTTGCACAGTGCTGTGATGAATAGCACTACACCGCAAACACATGCCAGAGGGGTTGAGGACCTTGTCTGGAAGCGATACCTGCTCAGAGAAACATTCCCATGAGGAAGAGCAGGGTCTAAACATGATGCGCCTTCCTCCCCAGGACACAATGGAAGCATGGACAAGGCAGCTCAGTGCCAAGGGTTTTAACTGGGAAAATCCATTTGAGAGAGCTGAACTTCCACTTCTTGGATGAAGAAAATACACCCTGCTCTCTCCATCTGAAACTATGACTTGCAGACTGCAAGACCATGGCCAACTATTTGGCCCTACAAGGGTCCTTGAAGTCTTCATGCATCAGACCTGAAAGGATGAACAATCCTACAGCCCTGGGGACATTGCCCCACTATTTGACAGGTACTGTTGATCTCCACAGCAGGAGACACAACTAAAAACCTGAAATTAAAACTCAGCTTATACTCAACTCCACCAAACCAGCTGTGCCACAGGCACATATAGCACTTCATGAGGGGTGGTAAGAATTTTCCTACCCTCAGCAAGAAATGAACTGCTTTTACAGTTGGACTCAATGACCTCAAAGGTCTTTTCCAACCAAAACAATTATATGGTTCTTCCTCCTTCCTGTTAAAGGACAGCCGTTGTTTTTCCCCCCTCTCTTGGTTGTCCTTTATTCTAACCCTTGTCCTTGGGAGGATGCAGAGAGCACCCTGGCCTAGGTAGCTCTCAAAATTTCCTCAAATTTGGACTGAGATTATATCTGTCATTATTAAAGAGTGCTAATAAGCCTTGTTAAACCAAGAGTGAATGAGAAAGGAATAAGGGAAGGATTTTCCTAGGACCCAAAGTGCAAGAAATTCATAACTAACTTAATACCTGTACCAATAAGAGAATACTCACATTGAGTCTATTTTAAAACCAACCTGATTTTTTCTATAAGAAAAAATGAGATGCTTTTCCTCTTTCAGAACTACTCACAAAGTCAGTGACCAAAAATACCAAACAAAACAACATCAGTCGTTGCAACAGAGGTGCCCTCCTGCAGCAAATGGCAGCTGGCTGGACGCTGGCATTATTCACTGTGAAGGGAACCAGCAGCAATCCTTGCAAAGATGAGCACGGTATGGGTGTGTGCAGCTGTACACCAAAGGAGAAAGTATGGCTTCAAGTGGTACCTGCAGCCTGTTCCCAAAGGGTACAGTGTGATTTGGGGTAAAACAGAGAGACCAAGTACTGAGAAGGGTAGAGGGCCACATGGTGGATGAAACCCCCCAGACTGGGCAGCAATAGGGCTCAGGACTGTGGGATGTTCATGCATGCTCCCTACTGAGGACATTCTCCTGTGTACCCCCACACAAGCATGCTCACAGGCTTCCTTCCACCTCTCTGCTTGCAGCAGCGGCTTGTTGACATGCCTCCAAAATGACTGATGAGTTGCTACGTTGTTTTTGAGCAAGTCACGTGCCTCACTGGCATGCAGGATGAAAGACCTTGGGAACTTGGGCATTAATACTGGAGATTTATAGTCAAATCTGTCACAGTTGGGGAAGCTTTTTCCCAGGAACTGCTCTGCCTGAAGGTCACTTTTCCTGGGCAATAAGTACAAACAAATTTTCTCAACCACCCTGGCCCCCAAGAAGGGGCACACAGGAGAGGAGGGGAGGGGGATAGCCATCAGCAAATGTTCTCAGCCCTCGGGCTGCCCGAGCATTCCCACAGATCCCAGGTGCTTGGTGGGAAAGCACATTATACCAGCAGAGCCCTAGCTGCAGCCTCTCACCAGGGAACAAAAGTACACCCTGGGTTTGAGAGCCCCTCCATCCCAGTCTCCACATCCTCAATAGACAGGGTAAACAGAGGAAGAGAGAGTCCACTACCTGACTCAGCACAGCAAGTCTCATGTTCAACAAAGATGAGAGGTTTGCAAACAATATCCACTCCCTCCAACCCTTCCTTTTCAAGAATTGGGAATCCATTGCCACAAGACACTTGATGCATGAGGCTACATCTTCCTATGCACAAATACTATCAAGGAGTTCATGGATGCTGCTGTTTGCTTATATTTCACTGTCAACAACACACTATTATTTTTGTAGCATGACTGGTAGATGCAGCTCCAAGAACCAACAGGTGCTGTAGAAATTGAGGTAAACCTTGAAAATACAACTTCATCCAGCGTATTGACAAAAACCCAGGTATTTGTCATCCAAAGACAGTGCAGCCACACTGTATAATCTCTCTAGTATAGGGCTTTTCCCTAAAAATTTCCCAGACATTCCTTTGGTGCTGGCAACATACTAACAAGCTGTGTCTTTTTGCTTAAAGCAGGGTCAATCAGTGGAGCAGCTACCCACGGTCGTTATCTACAGTACATACTGTTCTGTCCCTGTTGCTACCAATGCTGCAGATAAAGGAATATGTTACTAACTACAGCTCCTCCGATTAGAGCTGGTCTGCAGGGGTCAGCAAATTTAGCTAAGAAAATGCCAACGGGGAGTTTTCTCTGCTCTTCAAAAGCTTGCGTTGCCAACATCCCAAGCAGAGCTTGGATCTGAGCAACCACAGGATTTCCTCTGGCCAAAGGAAATACTGGACTACACATGCTTCTGGGTAGGTTGCATATATGTATCAGAGGCTGTAAAAGCACATACAGGACCTATAGGCAGATTTATTTTGCACAAGTAGCTGGCCATGAAACCCAGGCCCCATCACTAGAACTGCACCACTAAGGAATGGGCTGCCTCCTGCTCTCTCCATTTCTTATTTTTCCTCCTTTCTAGCTTGCTTTGAACACAGGCATTTGATTGTAGTGGTAAAGTCTCCTTGGGGAAGGTAAAGGCTCACAGTTTGTGTTTTAAGCTATAAAGGTGTTTGGAACTTGCTTACCCACAGGTTGCCCTTGTCCTTATTGGAGACCCAAGCATTTGGGACAAACAGGAGAGCACTGACCCTATCTTTTCTGAGCATGTTGAGGACATGGATATGAAATCCATTCACAGCCTTTCTGCTGCTACAGTCTTCTCCCCACCAAGGCTGCTGACAGACACAGAAGGAGCCAGTGACAAACAAGTCGAGAAGCCCAGCCATTTGGTGGTGCTGTGAGCTTTAGAGCAGGTAGAGGAAAAACTCCTACTGGGAGCTACCACAGGGTGGGTGGTAATTTCACAGACCAACAGCTCAAACAAACCAGCCCAAGCCAAGATCAGTTGGAGAGTTGAACATGGACTGGCAGCAAAAACAACTTGGTGGACTAGCAGAAGCAAAGCCCACCATACATATGGAGCAGAGACCAGACTGTAAGCAGCTCTCACTTGAACCTCAATGATGGTCTTGGCAAGATGGTTTCCAAGAGGGGCTCTTCTCTGCACATCACTTTCCTGTGCGAGCTTCTCAAGGCATGCCTAAAGGCCCAAACCTTTTCTCAAGGCCTCAGAAACCCCAAAGAGGAGGACATCTGTTAGGAAAGCTGCCTCATACAAGGCAGCAGCTCTTCTGTCCTCCTCCAACCATGTGTCTGGACAGGCTGATGGTCTGCATATTGCTCATCCCTTTGCCAGCAGAATGGATCAATTTTGACAAGGAAGGCTCCCAAGGTTTAGTCAGAGCAATGTGAATAAAACCAATGAATCACTTATTCAGTCAATTTTGGCTATCCCTAACAAGAAGTTGTCTGAGAGCAGACCACAAATTTCTCTAGTGTATTCTTACTTAAAACAATAATCTCTGTGGATAATTTTGAGACTCTAGCTTGTTTAGAAAGCACAGACTATAAAACCTGAGCCATTTTGGAAGGATACAATGGACATCGTACCCTTTCTTCCCTTGCCTGAGCTGTCAGATCAAGTTTACAGGACTAACAGAGATAACTCCAAATCAGGAATTCACTTTCCATTAGTACTGTTGGCAATGTCTGTGGAATACTCCTGCCTGTGAGCTGTGCAGGAAGCCAACCTGCACGGTACACAACCTACCCAGTAAAAAATTCAGTCCCTGCAAACATGCCTGTCCTTTGCAATGCTTGTTACAAAACCCAAGACCCACAGCAATACTCTGTGAGAGAAAGGGGCTTGCTTTGGGGAGTCAGAAGACTGTACGAAGGGTGATAGACAAACTGCTTCATCACTTCGTGCTGAGGGTACTTTCCAGGCTGGCTCGGCTGCCCTGGCATACAGCAGTCATTGGGATAAAGGGTATGGAAGAGAACAGGGATAAACTGTACAGTAAAAGTCTTCTGAAATTTATTTAAGAGTTTCAATAGCAAACATGTTTACTACAGCTTTCCTTTCAGGATAACAATCATCCTTTCCCAAAATTTTTCCCTTCCAAATCCTTCCAAACTCTTTTTCCTCCCTTGGTGCTTTGAGCTGAGCTCAGGAACTCCTCTCGTGCTTTTCCCAAGCAGCCAGCAGGTCACCTGCCCACCCTCCCCATGCCAGTGGCCAGCTCAGCGATGCCGTGATGCTCAGTCTTCTCCATCTCACCCGATCAGTTGCTCACCTGCTCATCCTTTCAGATGGGACCAGACGACACCTGCTGCACAGCACATCTCCCCATATGGCTCCTTCCCTGCCTCCCCAGAGTATCCTCACCCTGAAGAAGGCAGGGGAGACACACACATGCTCATGTCCCCATGAGCCACCCGGGTGATGCTCTTGGGCAAGAGAGAAAGGGAGAGCAGAGAGGGGGCAGGTTTGCAGGCTCTGATCCCAGAAGCCTGACCCCCTCCTCTCCCTCATTATGGATGAGGTAAATTAGCTGTGACACTCATTAGCTGCAGCTCCTAATTAGTGAAAATTAATATTGGTTTTGATAGAAGTGTTGGCTGAAGCTCTCCCAGGCAAAGGCATTATTGACCTTGTTAGCCCATTTAATGGCAAGTTACATCACAGAAACTACTTTTTGTGGAGTTGACAGATTGCAGCCGCCCCTCCTCCCCCCCCTTTCCTGCTGCTCAAAGAGACAATCCCAGTCCCTGCCAGACCACCCACAGCCCCCACTGGTGCCTGTGCCCATGCCTGGCAGCATCCCAAGCCCCCTCCCCAGTAGCATCCCTGGCCCACTTCCCAGCAGCAGCTGTTGCCCATAACCACCATTTTGCCCCACTGTAAGGCACCAGCTTTTTGCATCATTTTCTCCCTTTCAGCCAGGCAATAATAAACAGTGCAAACCTACATCCAATTTTTAGGGCTGTAATAATCTCTCTCTGGAACAGCACCAGCCATCCTTCCCTGCCCACAGATATTGCTCTTCCTGACTGGCCTTTGGGAGAAATGGTCCCTAACCCTCCATGTCCCATCCCATCACCCCTCCACTGGCCTGAGTAACTCTAGACTCACTGGAGGACTTGCTTGCCACCACCTCTACTCACAGTTAAAAATAATAAATAAATTAGAATAGCTGCAATGCAATTTTAATTGCAGTTATATTCAATTTAATAAGGAAAGAAGTAGGAGCAGCTTCCCTTGAGCCCAGCCCTGCCCTCGGAGCCTGGGAATCTGAAGGTGGCTAACCAGTAAAGGACCAGACGCCGCTAAACAAAAAGAAAACATTTGCTACCAAAGTTGTGTATAAAAAAACCCTGCACTGTATTATTCACACATTAATAATAATAAAGATGTCAAACTGTCAGATAAGAAGTTAATCTCATTCAGAGCACAATTAAAGATGCCATTATCCAACCACCTGGGGCCACTTCCACTTTTACAACGCGGTGGGTTTAACAGATAACAGGGATGAGCGCAAGACAGGCAAAGTTGCTCGTCCAGCCAACCCCCTCATCACCACTCCACGCAGCCCCACAGCACCCTCCAGCTGGGACAGCTCAATACTGGAAAATGGCTTGGGGGTGCTGGTAGATAAGAAGCTCAACATGAGCCGGCAATGCGAGCTCACAGCCCAGAGGCCAATAACTGTATCATGGGCTGCATCAAGAGAAGTGTGTCCAGCAGGTCAAGGGAGGTGATTCTGCCCCTCTACTCCACTCTCCTGAGACCCCACCTGCAGTGCTGGGTCCAGTTCTGGAGCCCCCAGCACAAGAAGGACATGGACCTACTGGAGTGAGTCCAGAGGAGGCCACGAGGATGATCCAAGGGCTGGAGCACCTCTCCTATGAGGACAGGCTGAGAGAGTTGGGGCTGTTCAGCCTGCAGAAGGCTC
>NW_010290496.1:47637-51168 GCF_000700745.2 Antrostomus carolinensis | reverse complement strand
TGGATTAGCTTTTGAGCAAGCTGGTCTAGTGGACGTTGTCCCTGCTCATGGCAGGGGGGTTGGAACTGGATGAGCTTTAAGGTCCCTTCCAACCCAGACCATTCTATGATGTTCTTTCTCACTCAAAAGAGGCTGCAGGCAGATCTGTGCTAGCAAACCTTTTGGAGGGGCATTCCTTCATTTCTGGAACCAATATCCCAGGGAAATGGAGTGCTGCCTAAGCAGCCCAAGACTTCAAATTGTCCCTCCACCCACTTGGATGATGCCACAGCACAAAGGATGCAGAATACACAATGGGCAACCCAGAGCTGAAGCAGCTGCAGGATCACTGGTGCCTGTGGTGAGCTTATATTTCTAAGAGGGGAAAAAAAGCACCCAAAAAACCAAACCCATTGGAAAGCAGTATCTCCCACAGATTCCAGTTGATTTTACAGCAGGATGCTCACCAAGCACAGCAGTTTTTGCTTTTGATATGAATTAATGAGGTCTTTGTGAACAACAGCAAACAGACACTGAGCCTTTTCCCCCACAGACTGCTGCTGCTCTTTAGGAAGCAGAGCCCAGAAAAGCTGGGCACCGAGTGCGAAGCCACAACCATCCAATTCTGGCCCTATGCAAGAGGAGAGATTTTTTTGAGAAAAACCTTCTCCTGTTCATCCCAGGACAGAGTCATTGGTCTGAAATCTGTGAGGACAAGGTAGAGGCAGTGACTGATGCTCTGGACTACTCAGCAGCCTTTAGCTGGAAATTAAACTGGTAACCTGACAAGGGAGGAGGGTAAAGCTGCTGTAGAGAGGTTTTGCCCACAGACAGGACCTGCAAAGAATTCACAAAGATATCTCTGTTCACATCAGCCCCAGCACTGCCCTGGTACTACCTGAGGGATGAAAAGTCCAAGAGAAGCTGCTACCATGATGGGCAAGGAAACACCTTCACATGTGAAATGCTTCAGTTCTCCTTAATCCCAGGGACCTTTGTACCATTTTATGGAGTAACTCCAGCAAGAGCATCCAGATGCTAATTGCTATTCATACTGCAGGCCAAGCTAGCCTTTCCTACCTTGGTGTAGCCTTCAAGACGTACAGCTCCCAAACACTTCCCCAGCTCAGCAGCCAAGCAAGATAGACCAAGTTTCTGTAATGTTTAGCACTACACACATGTACTACTGCCATGCTCTTTCAGTCTTGGATAAGAAGACAATATTTTAGATTTAGCCATAAAGGACAAGGTTAAAAATATAGCCAAGGGCTCTCCTGAAAGCAGGAAGTTATTCTCGAGCTATATTAACTGCATTCAAGGCTGCTACACATGTCCCATACAAGCCCCTTGCAGGTTCACTTTTCTACTGTGTAACATATGAGGTTCTGTGCTCTGTGCCATGGGGGAGACACAGCAGAAGCAAGGCAGGAGACAAAGCCCACTTCCCTTGTCCCCCCACCCAGCAGGATCCCAAAGTGATTCACAGGGGGGTCCCTGAAATCCAGAGATGCTGCACTGAGGGCTACAATAAAGCAAAAGGCAATGGAGACATGAAATCATGTAGCCAGCTAATGACTCGCTCAGGCCCACTCCCCCAGCTGATGGCATGTTTTCAAGTAAAATTGAAAGAATCTGGATTTTTCTAACAAAGAAAAAAAATGCAAATCAGCAAATTGTATTTAAAATGCTTCCCTTCCACACCTTGCAAGCTTGCTCTGCAACAAAACTTGAATATGTTGTCTCTTCTTCCTTGAGGTGTGAAAAAAGCAGCGTGTGAATCAAAAGAAAAAAAAACCCCAAACTTCTAAAATCAAGCTCCTGGTTTAAAAGGTACCTGCTAGGAGACAACTTTTCTACCTGCCATCAGGCAGAAAACGGCTGCAGAGCGTCCCAGCGCCTGCGGGGCTCAGGCTTCTCTGCCCCTCGCTCTCAGGGTCGCATCAACTTAGAGGATCCTGCCGATTTCTGTGGTTTCTGCGAAAGCATCCTGTTGCAGCATGATGATACCAGCTTGGAAATTTTTTGTTTTCCTTTGCCCTCTCCAGTACAGAGTCTTAATTTATTACTATTTTCCCCGTCCCCACCAGAGTACATGGGTAATGTTTTCTGGCCGATGTGCTTTCTGCAACCCATCACTCCCAGCTCCGTACCTGACAGGACTGCAGACAGCATCCCTGGGACTGCAACAATTTTTCCAATACAATGAACAACTTATAGAAGCCAGGGAGATTGTTTTTCATCCTTGCCTTTGTGCCGCTAGGAAAGGTGCTTCAGGAAGAGTGGAAGGATGACGCTTTCTATGTGGTCCCTTACCCTCCCACCATACCCAGCTTTACATCAGTGCTCTTTTGTACAGAAATATTGTTTTATCTAGTAGGATGTGTTTAATTTTATGTGGCTGTCATATAGGAAAATATATGTTTCAAAAGTCAAGGTTCTCTGCAGCACCGTTACTTATTTTACAGTCTTCTGCCATATCTATTTCTTCCCCTCTATTTCCCAAAATCATTAGTAACAACCATTAATCTCTGCCTGTGAGAATGCTCCTTGCTTCTCCCCATACCCTGAATTGTCAGTCTCCCTTGGACTTTCTACATTTTAAAGTCTTTTTCCCCCTCCTCTTTTCAAATTAACTGCTTGAAACAGAACAGCGGAGTGAGAAATGAAGCCCCATCACGGTTTGGGAAAGGGTATTACGTTCCATAATATGATCTCTCTCCTCAAACCTAATAATCAATTAGAAATTAAAAAAAAAAAAAGGTTCCTCTATATTCAGGTACCAAATCACCCTCTTAATTGCACACACGCAGCAAGACAGCCTACACGATACGATACTGGAGCCTCAACAGAGCAGGCGTTTGACAAACCCATGCAGATGAATGGAATAAAATTGAGTTACTAACCATTAAATGTCAAGTGTTTGAAATCTTTCCCCCTTGCGTAAAGAGCAATATTAATAAATCTTTAAGAGAGAGCGCAGAGAGCTTATTCACTCTTCTGACCACCGCTGCAAATTGAACAGATGTTTTCATTGAGTTGTCCAACAACATTGTCTCCAGCTTTTTTTTTTCCCCCAATCCTTGAGTGGTTACAGTTAATTCAAAAGCCATCAATGTACAGGAGCAGTTTGACAGGAGGCACCAATTTATTAACTCCCTCTGCCAATCAAGCCCATTAAGCCATTCAAAGGCATAAAGGTGCATTAGTGCACGCCAGCAATAAATCTGTTTAAAAGCCAGGAGAGGAAGAATTCACACAGCGACACTGAGGTGACCACCCTGTGTGTCCTACAGTTCCCAAAATTGTAGAAACCATGATAAAACAAGCTTCCCAAGAGGCAACCCTGCCACCCATGCAGCCAATGCAGCTGGGGCAGCGCAACGCCTACGGACAGCCCAGGCCCAGACTCGGGATGCTCACCAGGATAACGGCAGTTTTCTCCCTAGGCACTTCCCAACAGCAGGAGTTTTATTCCGCAGTCTCAGAGCCATGGCACTTCCATGTTTCCAGAAGGGTTCTCTTCTACCTGCCTTTTTTTTTTTTTCTTCATGC